>NW_027479961.1:0-50777 GCF_051014685.1 Ptiloglossa arizonensis
CAAGTTATACGTTATACGATTTACGTTATACGTCATAGGTTATACGTTATACGTTATACGTTATACGTTATACGTTATACATTATGCGTTATACGTTTTACGTTATTCGTTATACGTTATACGTTATACGATATACGTTATACGTTATACGTTATACGTTATACGTTATACGTTATACGTTATACGTTATACGTTATACGTTATACGTTATACGTTATACGTTATACGTTATACGTTATACGTTATACGTTATACGTTATACGTTATACGTTATACGTTATACGTTATACGTTATACGTTATACGTTATACGTTATACGTTATACGTTAAACGTTATACGTTATACGTTATACGTTATACGTTATACGTTATACGTTATACGTTATACGTTATACGTTATACGTTATACGTTATACGTTATACGTTATACGTTATACGTCATACGTTATACGTTATACGTTATACGTTATACGTTATACGTAATACGTTATACGTTATACGTTATACGTTATACGTTATACGTTATACGTTATACGTTATACGTTATACGTTACACGTTATACGTTATACGTTATACGTTATACGTTGTACGTTATACGTTATAAGTTGTACGTTATACGATATACGTTATACGTTATTCGTTATACGTACTTCGTTACACGTTATGCTTTATACGTTATACGTTATACGATATACGTTATACGTTATTCGTTATACGCACTTCGTTACACGTTATACTTTATACGTTGTACGTTATACGTTATACGTCATAGGTTATACGTTATACGTTATACGTTATACGGTATACGGTATACGTTACACGTCATACGTTATACGTTATACGTTATACGTTATACGTTATACGTTATACGTTATACGTTATACGTTATACGTTATACGTTATACGTTATACGTTATACGTTATACGTTATACGTTATACGTTATACGTTATACGTTATACGTTATACGTTATACGTTATACGTTATACGTTATACGTTATACGTTATACGTTATACGTTATACGTTATACGTTATACGTTCTACGTTATACGTTATACGTTATACGTTATACGTTATAGGTTATACGTTATACGTTATACGTTATACGTTATAAGTTATACGTTATACGTCATAGGTTATACGTTGAACGTTATACGTTATACGTAGTATGTAATGCGTCATACGTTTTACGTTATTCGTTATACGTTATACGTTATACGTTATACGTTATACGTTATACGTTATATGTTATACGTTATACGTTATACGTTATACGTTATACGTTATACGTTATACGTTATACGTTATACGTTATACGTTATACGTTATACGTTATACGTTATACGTTATAGGTTATACGTTATACGTTATACGTTATACGTTATACGTTACAAGTTATACGTTATACGTCATAGGTTATACGTTGAACGTTATACTTTATACGTAGCATGTAATGCGTCATACGTTTTACGTTATTCGTTATACGTTTTTCGTTACAAGTTATACGTTATACGATATACGTTATACGTCATAGGTTATACGTTATACGTTATACGTTATACGTTATACGTTATACATTATGCGTTATACGTTTTACGTTATTCGTTATACGTTATACGTTATACGATATACGTTATACGTTATACGTTATACGTTATACGTTATACGTTATACGTTATACGTTATACGTTATACGTTATACGTTATACGTTATACGTTATACGTTATACGTTATACGTTATACGTTATACGTTATACGTTATACGTTATACGTTATACGTTATACGTTATACGTTATACGTTATACGTTATACGTTATACGTCATACGTTATACGTTATACGTTATACGTTATACGTTATACGTAATACGTTATACGTTATACGTTATACGTTATACGTTATACGTTATACGTTATACGTTATACGTTATACGTTACACGTTATACGTTATACGTTATACGTTATACGTTGTACGTTATACGTTATAAGTTGTACGTTATACGATATACGTTATACGTTATTCGTTATACGTACTTCGTTACACGTTATACTTTATACGTTATACGTTATACGTTATACGTCATAGGTTATACGTTATACGTTATACGTTATACGGTATACGGTATACGTTACACGTCATACGTTATACGTTATACGTTATACGTTATACGTTATACGTTATACGTTATACGTTATACGTTACACGTTATACGTTATACGTTATACGTTATACGTTATACGTTATACGTTATACGTTATACGTTATACGTTATACGTTATACGTTATACGTTATACGTTATACGTTATACGTTATACGTTATACGTTATACGTTATACGTTATACGTTATACGTTATACGTTATAGGTTATACGTTATACGTTATACGTTATACGTTATACGTTATAAGTTATACGTTATACGTCATAGGTTATACGTTGAACGTTATACGTTATACGTAGTATGTAATGCGTCATACGTTTTACGTTATTCGTTATACGTTATACGTTATACGTTATACGTTTTTCGTTACAAGTTATACGTTATACGATATACGTTATACGTCATAGGTTATACGTTATACGTTATACGTTATACGTTATACGTTATACATTATGCGTTATACGTTTTACGTTATTCGTTATACGTTATACGTTATACGATATACGTTATACGTTATACGTTATACGTTATACGTTATACGTTATACGTTATACGTTATACGTTATACGTTATACGTTATACGTTATACGTTATACGTTATACGTTATACGTTATACGTTATACGTTATACGTTATACGTTATACGTTATACGTTATACGTTATACGTTATACATTACATGTTATACGTTATACGTTATACGTTATACGATATACGTTATACGTTATACGTTATACTTTATAGGTTATACGTTATACGTTATACGTTATACGTTATACGTTATACGTTATACGTTATACGTTATACGTTATACGTTATACGTTATACGTTATACGTTATACGTTATAGGTTATACGTTATACGTTATACGTTATACGTTATAAGTTATACGTTATACGTCATAGGTTATACGTTGAACGTTATACGTTATACGTAGTATGTAATGCGTCTTACGTTTTACGTTATTCGTTTTACGTTATACGTGATACGTTATACGTTATACGTTATACGTTATACGTTAGAAGTTATACGTTATACGTTATACGTTATACGTTATACGTTATACGTTATACGTTATACGTTATACGTTATACGTTATACGTTATACGTTATACGTTATACGTTATACGTTGTACGTTATACGTTGTACGTTATACGTTATACGTTATACGTTATACGTTATACGTTAGACGTTATTTGTTATACGTTATACGTTATACGTTATACGTTATACGTTATACGTTATACGTCATACGTTATACGTTATACGTTATACGTTATACGTTATACGTAATACGTTATACGTTATACGTTATACGTTATACGTTGTACGTTATACGTTATACGTTATACGTTATACGTTACACGTCATACGTTATACGTTATACGTTATACGTTGTACGTTATACGTTATAAGTTGTACGTTATACGATATACGTTATACGTTATTCGTTATACGTACTTCGTTACACGTTATACTTTATACGTTATACGTTATACGTTATACGTCATAGGTTATACGTTATACGTTATACGTTATACGGTATACGGTATACGTTACACGTCATACGTTATACGTTATACGTTATACGTTATACGTTATACGTTATACGTTATACGTTATACGTTATACGTTATACGTTATACGTTATACGTTATACGTTATACGTTATACGTTATACGTTATACGTTATACGTTATACGTTATACGTTATACGTTATACGTTATACGTTATACGTTATACGTTCTACGTTCTACGTTATACGTTATACGTTATACGTTATACGTTATAGGTTATACGTTATACGTTATACGTTATACGTTATAAGTTATACGTTATACGTCATAGGTTATACGTTGAACGTTATACGTTATACGTAGTATGTAATGCGTCATACGTTTTACGTTATTCGTTATACGTTATACGTTATACGTTATACGTTATACGTTATACGTTATATGTTATACGTTATACGTTATACGTTATACGTTATACGTTATACGTTATACGTTATACGTTATACGTTATACGTTATACGTTATACGTTATACGTTATACGTTATACGTTATACGTTATACGTTATACGTTATACGTTATACGTTATACGTTATACGTTATACGTTATACGTTATACGTTATACGTTATACGTTATACGTTATACGTTATACGTTATACGTTATACGTTATACGTTATACGTTATAGGTTATACGTTATACGTTATACGTTATACGTTATACGTTACAAGTTATACGTTATACGTCATAGGTTATACGTTGAACGTTATACTTTATACGTAGCATGTAATGCGTCATACGTTTTACGTTATTCGTTATACGTTTTTCGTTACAAGTTATACGTTATACGATATACGTTATACGTCATAGGTTATACGTTATACGTTATACGTTATACGTTATACGTTATACATTATGCGTTATACGTTTTACGTTATTCGTTATACGTTATACGTTATACGATATACGTTATACGTTATACGTTATACGTTATACGTTATACGTTATACGTTATACGTTATACGTTATACGTTATACGTTATACGTTATACGTTATACGTTATACGTTATACGTTATACGTTATACGTTATACGTTATACGTTATACGTTATACGTTATACGTTATACGTCATACGTTATACGTTATACGTTATACGTTATACGTTATACGTTATACGTAATACGTTATACGTTATACGTTATACGTTATACGTTATACGTTATACGTTATACGTTATACGTTATACGTTACACGTTATACGTTATACGTTATACGTTATACGTTGTACGTTATACGTTACACGTTATACGTTATACGTTATACGTTATACGTTGTACGTTATACGTTATAAGTTGTACGTTATACGATATACGTTATACGTTATTCGTTATACGTACTTCGTTACACGTTATACTTTATACGTTATACGTTATACGTTATACGTCATAGGTTATACGTTATACGTTATACGTTATACGGTATACGGTATACGTTACACGTCATACGTTATACGTTATACGTTATACGTTATACGTTATACGTTATACGTTATACGTTATACGTTACACGTTATACGTTATACGTTATACGTTATACGTTATACGTTATACGTTATACGTTATACGTTATACGTTATACGTTATACGTTATACGTTATACGTTATACGTTATACGTTATACGTTATACGTTATACGTTATACGTTATACGTTATACGTTATACGTTATAGGTTATACGTTATACGTTATACGTTATACGTTATAAGTTATACGTTATACGTCATAGGTTATACGTTGAACGTTATACGTTATACGTAGTATGTAATGCGTCATACGTTTTACGTTATTCGTTATACGTTATACGTTATACGTTATACGTTATACGTTATACGTTATATGTTATACGTTATACGTTATACGTTATACGTTATACGTTATACGTTATACGTTATACGTTATACGTTATACGTTATACGTTATACGTTATACGTTATACGTTATACGTTATACGTTATACGTTATACGTTATACGTTATACGTTATACGTTATACGTTATACGTTATACGTTATACGTTATACGTTATACGTTATACGTTATACGTTATACGTTATACGTTATACGTTATACGTTATAGGTTATACGTTATACGTTATACGTTATACGTTATACGTTACAAGTTATACGTTATACGTCATAGGTTATACGTTGAACGTTATACTTTATACGTAGCATGTAATGCGTCATACGTTTTACGTTATTCGTTATACGTTTTTCGTTACAAGTTATACGTTATACGATATACGTTATACGTCATAGGTTATACGTTATACGTTATACGTTATACGTTATACGTTATACATTATGCGTTATACGTTTTACGTTATTCGTTATACGTTATACGTTATACGATATACGTTATACGTTATACGTTATACGTTATACGTTATACGTTATACGTTATACGTTATACGTTATACGTTATACGTTATACGTTATACGTTATACGTTATACGTTATACGTTATACGTTATACGTTATACGTTATACGTTATACGTTATACGTTATACGTTATACGTTATACGTTATACGTTATACGTTATACGTTATACGTTATACGTTAAACGTTATACGTTATACGTTATACGTTATACGTTATACGTTATACGTTATACGTTATACGTTATACGTTATACGTTATACGTTATACGTTATACGTTATACGTTATACGTTATACGTTATACGTTATACGTTATACGTTATACGTTATACGTTATACGCTATACATTATACGTTATACGTTATACGTTATACGTTATACGTTATACGCTATACGTTATACGTTATACGTTATACATTACACGTTATACGTTATACGTTATACGTTATACGTTATACGTTATAAGTTATACGTTATACGTTATACGTTATACGTTATACGTTATACGTTATACGTTATACGTTATACGTTATACGTTATACGTTATACGTTATACGTTATACGTTATACGTTATACGTTATACGTTATACGTTATACGTTATACGTTATACGTTATACGTTATACGTTATACGTTATACGTTATACGTTATACGTTATAGGTTATACGTTATACGTTATACGTTATACGTTATACGTTATACGTTACAAGTTATACGTTATACGTCATAGGTTATACGTTGAACGTTATACTTTATACGTAGCATGTAATGCGTCATACGTTTTACGTTATTCGTTATACGTTTTTCGTTACAAGTTATACGTTATACGATATACGTTATACGTCATAGGTTATACGTTATACGTTATACGTTATACGTTATACGTTATACATTATGCGTTATACGTTTTACGTTATTCGTTATACGTTATACGTTATACGATATACGTTATACGTTATACGTTATACGTTATACGTTATACGTTATACGTTATACGTTATACGTTATACGTTATACGTTATACGTTATACGTTATACGTTATACGTTATACGTTATACGTTATACGTTATACGTTATACGCTATACATTATACGTTATACGTTATACGTTATACGTTATACGTTATACGCTATACGTTATACGTTATACGTTATACATTACATGTTATACGTTATACATTACATGTTATACGTTATACGTTATACGTTATACGTTATACGTTATACGTTATACGTTATACGTTATACGTTATACGTTATACGTTATACGTTACACGTTATACGTTATACGTTATACGTTATACGTTATACGTTATACGTTATACGTTATACGTTATACGTTATACGCTATACATTATACGTTATACGTTATACGTTATACGTTATACGTTATACGTTATACGTTATACGCTATACGTTATACGTTATACGTTATACATTACATGTTATACGTTATACGTTATACGTTATACGTTATACGTTATACGTTATACGTTATACGTTATACGTTATACGTTATACGTTATACGTTATACGTTATACGTTATACGTTATACGTTATACGTTATACGTTATACGTTATACGTTATACGTTATACGTTATACGTTATACGTTATACGTTATACGTTATACGTTATACGTTATACGTTATACGTTATACGTTATACGTTATACGTTATACGTTATACGTTATACGTTATACGTTAAACGTTATACGTTATACGTTATACGTTATACGTTATACGTTATACGTTATACGTTATACGTTATACGTTATACGTTATACGTTATACGTTATACGTTATACGTTATACGTTATACGTTATACGTTATACGTTATACGTTATACGTTATACGCTATACATTATACGTTATACGTTATACGTTATACGTTATACGTTATACGCTATACGTTATACGTTATACGTTATACATTACATGTTATACGTTATACGTTATACGTTATACGTTATACGTTATACGTTATACGTTATACGTTATACGTTATACGTTATACGTTATACGTTATACGTTATACGTTATACGTTATACGTTATACGTTATACGTTATACGTTATACGTTATACGTTATACGTTATACGTTATACGTTATACGTTATACGTTATACGTTATACGTTATACGTTATACGTTATACGTTATACGTTATACGTTATACGTTATACGTTATACGTTATAGGTTATACGTTATACGTTATACGTTATACGTTATACGTTACAAGTTATACGTTATACGTCATAGGTTATACGTTGAACGTTATACTTTATACGTAGCATGTAATGCGTCATACGTTTTACGTTATTCGTTATACGTTTTTCGTTACAAGTTATACGTTATACGATATACGTTATACGTCATAGGTTATACGTTATACGTTATACGTTATACGTTATACGTTATACATTATGCGTTATACGTTTTACGTTATTCGTTATACGTTATACGTTATACGTTATACGTTATACGTTATACGCTATACATTATACGTTATACGTTATACGTTATACGTTATACGTTATACGCTATACGTTATACGTTATACGTTATACATTACATGTTATACGTTATACGTTATACGTTATACGTTATACGTTATACGTTATACGTTATACGTTATACGTTATACGTTATACGTTATACATTACATGTTATACGTTATACGTTATACGTTATACGATATACGTTATACCTTATACGTTATACTTTATAGGTTATACGTTATACGTTATACGTTATACGTTATACGTTATACGTTATACGTTATACGTTATACGTTATACGTTATACGTTATACGTTATACGTTATAGGTTATACGTTATACGTTATACGTTATACGTTATAAGTTATACGTTATACGTCATAGGTTATACGTTGAACGTTATACGTTATACGTAGTATGTAATGCGTCATACGTTTTACGTTATTCGTTATACGTTATACGTTATACGTTATACGTTATACGTTATACGTTATATGTTATATGTTATACGTTATACGTTATACGTTATACGTTATACGTTATACGTTATACGTTATACGTTATACGTTATACGTTATACGTTATACGTTATACGTTATAGGTTATACGTTATACGTTATACGTTATACGTTATACGTTACAAGTTATACGTTATACGTCATAGGTTATACGTTGAACGTTATACTTTATACGTAGCATGTAATGCGTCATACGTTTTACGTTATTCGTTATACGTTTTTCATTACAAGTTATACGTTGTACGATATACGTTATACGTCATAGGTTATACGTTATACGTTATACGTTATACGTTATACGTTATACATTATGCGTTATACGTTTTACGATATTCGTTATACGTTATACGTTTTACGATATACGTTATACGTTATACGTTATACGTTATACGTTATACGTTATACGTTATACGTTATACGTTATACGTTATACGTTATACGTTATACGTTATACGTTATACGTTATACGTTATACGTTATACGTTATACGTTATACGTTATACGTTATACGTTATACGTTATACGTTATACGTTATACGTTATACGTTATACGTTATACGTCATACGTTATACGTTATACGTTATACGTTATACGTTATACGTAATACGTTATACGTTATACGTTATACGTTATACGTTATACGTTATACGTTATACGTTATACGTTATACGTTACACGTTATACGTTATACGTTATACGTTATACGTTGTACGTTATACGTTATAAGTTGTACGTTATACGATATACGTTATACGTTATTCGTTATACGTACTTCGTTACACGTTATACTTTATACGTTATACGTTATACGTTATACGTCATAGGTTATACGTTATACGTTATACGTTATACGGTATACGGTATACGTTACACGTCATACGTTATACGTTATACGTTATACGTTATACGTTATACGTTATACGTTATACGTTATACGTTACACGTTATACGTTATACGTTATACGTTATACGTTATACGTTATACGTTATACGTTATACGTTATACGTTATACGTTATACGTTATACGTTATACGTTATACGTTATACGTTATACGTTATACGTTATACGTTATACGTTATACGTTATACGTTATACGTTATACGTTATACGTTATACGTTATACGTTATACGTTATACGTTATAGGTTATACGTTATACGTTATACGTTATACGTTATACGTTACAAGTTATACGTTATACGTCATAGGTTATACGTTGAACGTTATACTTTATACGTAGCATGTAATGCGTCATACGTTTTACGTTATTCGTTATACGTTTTTCGTTACAAGTTATACGTTATACGATATACGTTATACGTCATAGGTTATACGTTATACGTTATACGTTATACGTTATACGATATACATTATGCGTTATACGTTTTACGTTATTCGTTATACGTTATACGTTATACGTTATACGTTATACGTTATACGCTATACATTATACGTTATACGTTATACGTTATACGTTATACGTTATACGCTATACGTTATACGTTATACGTTATACATTACATGTTATACGTTATACGTTATACGTTATACGTTATACGTTATACGTTATACGTTATACGTTATACGTTATACGTTATACGTTATACGTTATACGTTATACGTTATACGTTATACGTTATACGTTATACGTTATACGTTATACATTACATGTTATACGTTATACGTTATACGTTATACGATATACGTTATACCTTATACGTTATACTTTATAGGTTATACGTTATACGTTATACGTTATACGTTATACGTTATACGTTATACGTTATACGTTATACGTTATACGTTATACGTTATACGTTATACGTTATAGGTTATACGTTATACGTTATACGTTATACGTTATAAGTTATACGTTATACGTCATAGGTTATACGTTGAACGTTATACGTTATACGTAGTATGTAATGCGTCATACGTTTTACGTTATTCGTTATACGTTATACGTTATACGTTATACGTTATACGTTATACGTTATATGTTATATGTTATACGTTATACGTTATACGTTATACGTTATACGTTATACGTTATACGTTATACGTTATACGTTATACGTTATACGTTATACGTTATACGTTATAGGTTATACGTTATACGTTATACGTTATACGTTATACGTTACAAGTTATACGTTATACGTCATAGGTTATACGTTGAACGTTATACTTTATACGTAGCATGTAATGCGTCATACGTTTTACGTTATTCGTTATACGTTTTTCATTACAAGTTATACGTTGTACGATATACGTTATACGTCATAGGTTATACGTTATACGTTATACGTTATACGTTATACGTTATACATTATGCGTTATACGTTTTACGATATTCGTTATACGTTATACGTTTTACGATATACGTTATACGTTATACGTTATACGTTATACGTTATACGTTATACGTTATACGTTATACGTTATACGTTATACGTTATACGTTATACGTTATACGTTATACGTTATACGTTATACGTTATACGTTATACGTTATACGTTATACGTTATACGTTATACGTTATACGTTATACGTTATACGTTATACGTTATACGTTATACGTCATACGTTATACGTTATACGTTATACGTTATACGTTATACGTAATACGTTATACGTTATACGTTATACGTTATACGTTATACGTTATACGTTATACGTTATACGTTATACGTTACACGTTATACGTTATACGTTATACGTTATACGTTGTACGTTATACGTTATAAGTTGTACGTTATACGATATACGTTATACGTTATTCGTTATACGTACTTCGTTACACGTTATACTTTATACGTTATACGTTATACGTTATACGTCATAGGTTATACGTTATACGTTATACGTTATACGGTATACGGTATACGTTACACGTCATACGTTATACGTTATACGTTATACGTTATACGTTATACGTTATACGTTATACGTTATACGTTACACGTTATACGTTATACGTTATACGTTATACGTTATACGTTATACGTTATACGTTATACGTTATACGTAATACGTTATACGTTATACGTTATACGTTATACGTTATACGTTATACGTTATACGTTATACGTTATACGTTATACGTTATACGTTATACGTTATACGTTATAAGTTATACGTTATACGTCATAGGTTATACGTTGAACGTTATACGTTATACGTAGTATGTAATGCGTCATACGTTTTACGTTATTCGTTATACGTTATACGTTATACGTTATACGTTATACGTTATACGTTATATGTTATACGTTATACGTTATACGTTATACGTTATACGTTATACGTTATACGTTATACGTTATACGTTATACGTTATACGTTATACGTTATACGTTATACGTTATACGTTATACGTTATACGTTATACGTTATACGTTATACGTTATACGCTATACGTTATACGTTATACGTTATACGTTATACGTTATACGTTATACGTTATACGTTATACGTTATACGTTATACGTTATACGTTATACGTTATAGGTTATACGTTATACGTTATACGTTATACGTTATACGTTACAAGTTATACGTTATACGTCATAGGTTATACGTTGAACGTTATACTTTATACGTAGCATGTAATGCGTCATACGTTTTACGTTATTCGTTATACGTTTTTCGTTACAAGTTATACGTTATACGATATACGTTATACGTCATAGGTTATACGTTATACGTTATACGTTATACGTTATACGTTATACATTATGCGTTATACGTTTTACGTTATTCGTTATACGTTATACGTTATACGATATACGTTATACGTTATACGTTATACGTTATACGTTATACGTTATACGTTATACGTTATACGTTATACGTTATACGTTATACGTTATACGTTATACGTTATACGTTATACGTTATACGTTATACGTTATACGTTATACGTTATACGTTATACGTTATACGTTATACGTTATACGTTATACGTTATACGTTATACGTTATACGTTATACGTTATACGTTATACGTTAAACGTTATACGTTATACGTTATACGTTATACGTTATACGTTATACGTTATACGTTATACGTTATACGTTATACGTTATACGTTATACGTTATACGTTATACGTTATACGTTATACGTTATACGTTATACGTTATACGTTATACGTTATACGTTATACGTTATACGTTCTACGTTATACGTTATACGTTATACGTTATACATTACATGTTATACGTTATACGTTATACGTTATACGATATACGTTATACGTTATACGTTATACTTTATAGGTTATACGTTATACGTTATACGTTATACGTTATACGTTATACGTTATACGTTATACGTTATACGTTATACGTTATACGTTATACGTTATACGTTATAGGTTATACGTTATACGTTATACGTTATACGTTATAAGTTATACGTTATACGTCATAGGTTATACGTTGAACGTTAAACGTTATACGTAGTATGTAATGCGTCTTACGTTTTACGTTATTCGTTTTACGTTATACGTGATACGTTATACGTTATACGTTATACGTTATACGTTATAAGTTATACGTTATACGTTATACGTTATACGTTATACGTTATACGTTATACGTTATACGTTATACGTTATACGTTATACGTTATACGTTATACGTTATACGTTATACGTTATACGTTGTACGTTATACGTTGTACGTTATACGTTATACGTTATACGTTATACGTTATACGTTAGACGTTATTTGTTATACGTTATACGTTATACGTTATACGTTATACGTTATACGTTATACGTTATACGTCATACGTTATACGTTATACGTTATACGTTATACGTTATACGTAATACGTTATACGTTATACGTTATACGTTATACGTTATACGTTATACGTTATACGTTATACGTTATACGTTATACGTTACACGTTATACGTTATACGTTATACGTTATACGTTGTACGTTATACGTTATAAGTTGTACGTTATACGATATACGTTATACGTTATTCGTTATACGTACTTCGTTACACGTTATACTTTATACGTTATACGTTATACGTTATACGTCATAGGTTATACGTTATACGTTATACGTTATACGGTATACGGTATACGTTACACGTCATACGTTATACGTTATACGTTATACGTTATACGTTATACGTTATACGTTATACGTTATACGTTATACGTTATACGTTATACGTTATACGTTATACGTTATACGTTATACGTTATACGTTATACGTTATACGTTATACGTTATACGTTCTACGTTATACGTTATACGTTATACGTTATACGTTCTACGTTATACGTTATACGTTATACGTTATACGTTATAGGTTATACGTTATACGTTATACGTTATACGTTATAAGTTATACGTTATACGTCATAGGTTATACGTTGAACGTTATACGTTATACGTAGTATGTAATGCGTCATACGTTTTACGTTATTCGTTATACGTTATACGTTATACGTTATACGTTATACGTTATACGTTATATGTTATACGTTATACGTTATACGTTATACGTTATACGTTATACGTTATACGTTATACGTTATACGTTATACGTTATACGTTATACGTTATACGTTATACGTTATACGTTATACGTTATACGTTATACGTTATACGTTATACGTTATACGTTATACGTTATACGTTATACGTTATACGTTATACGTTATACGTTATACGTTATACGTTATACGTTATACGTTATACGTTATACGTTATACGTTATACGTTATACGTTATGCGTTATACGTTATACGTTATACGTTATACGTTATACGTTATACGTTATACGTTATGCGTTATACATTATACGTTATTAGTTATACGTTATACGTTATACGTTATACGTTATACGTTATACGTTATACGTTATACGTTATACGTTATACGTTATACGTTATACGTTATACGTTATACGCTATACGTTACATGTTATACGTTATACGTTATACGTTATACGTTATACGTTATACGTTATACGTTATACGTTATACGTTATACGTTATACGTTATACGTTATACGTTATACGTTATACGTTATACGTTATACGTTATACGTTATACGTTATACGTTATACGTTATACGTTATACGTTATACGTTATACGTCATAGGTTATACGTTATATGTTATACGTTATACGTTATTAGTTATACGTTATACGTTATACGTTATACGTTATACGTTATACGTTATACTTTATACGTTATACGTTATACGTTATACGTTATACGTTACACGTTATACGTTACACGTTATACGTTATACGTTATACGTTATACGTTATACGTTATACGTTATACGTTATACGTTATACGTTATACGTTATACGTTATACGTTATACGTTATACGTTATACGTTATACGTTATACGTTATACGCTATACGTTACATGTTATACGTTATACGTTATACGTTATACGTTATACGTTATGCGTTATACGTTATACGTTATACGTTATACGTTATACGTTATACGTTATACGTTATACGTCGTACGTTATACGTTATACGTTATACGTTATACGTTATACGTTATACGTTATACGTTATACGTTATACGTCATACGGTATACGTTATACGTTGTACGTTATACGTTACACGTTATACGTTACACGTCATAGGTTATACGTTATACGTTATACGTTATGCGTTATACGTTATACGTTATACGTTATACGTTATACGTTATACGTTATGCGTTATACGTTATACGTTATACGTTATACGCTATACGTTACATGTTATACGTTATACGTTATACGTTATACGTTATACGTTATACGTTATACGTTATACGTTATACGTTATACGTTATACGTTATACGTTATACGGTATACGTTATACGTTGTACGTTATACGTTACACGTTATACGTTATACGTCATAGGTTATACGTTATACGTTATACGTTATGCGTTATACGTTATACGTTATACGTTATACGTTATACGTTATACGTTATGCGTTATACGTTATACGTTATTAGTTATACGCTATACGTTATAAGTTATACGTTATACGTTATACGTTATACGTTATACGTTATACATTATACGTTATACGTTATACGTTATACGTTATACGTTATACGTTATACGTTATACGTTATACGTTATACGTTATACGCTATACGTTACATGTTATACGTTATACGTTATACGTTATACGTTATACGCTATACGTTACATGTTATACGTTATACGTTATACGTTATACGTTATACGTTATACGTTATACGTTATACGTTATACGTTATACGTTATACGTTATACGTTATACGTTATACGTTATACGTTATACGTTATACGTTATACGTTATACGTTATACGGTATACGTTATACGTTGTACGTTATACGTTATACGTTATGCGTTATACGTTATACGTTATACGTTATACGTTATACGTTATACGTTATACGTTATGCGTTATACGTTATACGTTATTAGTTATACGTTATACGGTATACGTTATACGTTTGACGTTACATGTTATACATTATACGTTATACGTTATACGATATACGTTATACGTTATACGTTATACGTTATGCGTTATACGTTATACGTTATACGCTATACGTTACATGTTATACGTTATACATTATACGTTATACGTTATACGTTATACGTTATACGTTATACGTTATACGTTATACGTTATACGTCATAGGTTATACGTTATATGTTATACGTTATACGTTATACGTTATACGTTATACGTCATACGTTATACGTTATACGTTATACGTTATACGTTATACGTTATACGTTATACGTTATACTTTATACGTTATATGTTATACGTTATACGTTATACGTTATACGTTATACGTTATACGTTATACGTTATACGTTATACGTTATACGTTGTACGTTATACGTTATACGTTATACGTTATACGTTATACGTTATACGCTATACATTATACGTTATACGTTATACGTTATACGTTATACGTTATACGCTATACGTTATACGTTATACGTTATACATTACATGTTATACGTTATACATTACATGTTATACGTTATACGTTATACGTTATACGTTATACGTTATACGTTATACGTTATACGTTATACGTTATACGTTATACGTTATACGTTATACGTTATACGTTATACGTTATACGTTATACGTTATACGTTATACGTTATACGTTATACGTTATACGTTATACGTTATACGTTATACGTTATAGGTTATACGTTATACGTTATACGTTATACGTTATAAGTTATACGTTATACGTCATAGGTTATACGTTGAACGTTATACGTTATACGTAGTATGTAATGCGTCATACGTTTTACGTTATTCGTTATACGTTATACGTTATACGTTATACGTTATACGTTATACGTTATATGTTATACGTTATACGTTATACGTTATACGTTATACGTTATACGTTATACGTTATACGTTATACGTTATACGTTATACGTTATACGTTATACGTTATACGTTATAGGTTATACGTTATACGTTATACGTTATACGTTATACGTTACAAGTTATACGTTATACGTCATAGGTTATACGTTGAACGTTATACTTTATACGTAGCATGTAATGCGTCATACGTTTTACGTTATTCGTTATACGTTTTTCATTACAAGTTATACGTTGTACGATATACGTTATACGTCATAGGTTATACGTTATACGTTATACGTTATACGTTATACGTTATACATTATGCGTTATACGTTTTACGATATTCGTTATACGTTATACGTTTTACGATATACGTTATACGTTATACGTTATACGTTATACGTTATACGTTATACGTTATACGTTATACGTTATACGTTATACGTTATACGTTATACGTTATACGTTATACGTTATACGTTATACGTTATACGTTATACGTTATACGTTATACGTTATACGTTATACGTTATACGTTATACGTTATACGTTATACGTTATACGTCATACGTTATACGTTATACGTTATACGTTATACGTTATACGTAATACGTTATACGTTATACGTTATACGTTATACGTTATACGTTATACGTTATACGTTATACGTTATACGTTACACGTTATACGTTATACGTTATACGTTATACGTTGTACGTTATACGTTATAAGTTGTACGTTATACGATATACGTTATACGTTATTCGTTATACGTACTTCGTTACACGTTATACTTTATACGTTATACGTTATACGTTATACGTCATAGGTTATACGTTATACGTTATACGTTATACGGTATACGGTATACGTTACACGTCATACGTTATACGTTATACGTTATACGTTATACGTTATACGTTATACGTTATACGTTATACGTTACACGTTATACGTTATACGTTATACGTTATACGTTATACGTTATACGTTATACGTTATACGTTATACGTAATACGTTATACGTTATACGTTATACGTTATACGTTATACGTTATACGTTATACGTTATACGTTATACGTTATACGTTATACGTTATACGTTATACGTTATACGTTATACGTTATAGGTTATACGTTATACGTTATACGTTATACGTTATAAGTTATACGTTATACGTCATAGGTTATACGTTGAACGTTATACGTTATACGTTACAAGTTATACGTTATACGTCATAGGTTATACGTTGAACGTTATACTTTATACGTAGCATGTAATGCGTCATACGTTTTACGTTATTCGTTATACGTTTTTCATTACAAGTTATACGTTGTACGATATACGTTATACGTCATAGGTTATACGTTATACGTTATACGTTATACGTTATACGTTATACATTATGCGTTATACGTTTTACGATATTCGTTATACGTTATACGTTTTACGATATACGTTATACGTTATACGTTATACGTTATACGTTATACGTTATACGTTATACGTTATACGTTATACGTTATACGTTATACGTTATACGTTATACGTTATACGTTATACGTTATACGTTATACGTTATACGTTATACGTTATACGTTATACGTTATACGTTATACGTTATACGTTATACGTTATACGTTATACGTCATACGTTATACGTTATACGTTATACGTTATACGTTATACGTAATACGTTATACGTTATACGTTATACGTTATACGTTATACGTTATACGTTATACGTTATACGTTATACGTTACACGTTATACGTTATACGTTATACGTTATACGTTGTACGTTATACGTTATAAGTTGTACGTTATACGATATACGTTATACGTTATTCGTTATACGTACTTCGTTACACGTTATACTTTATACGTTATACGTTATACGTTATACGTCATAGGTTATACGTTATACGTTATACGTTATACGGTATACGGTATACGTTACACGTCATACGTTATACGTTATACGTTATACGTTATACGTTATACGTTATACGTTATACGTTATACGTTACACGTTATACGTTATACGTTATACGTTATACGTTATACGTTATACGTTATACGTTATACGTTATACGTAATACGTTATACGTTATACGTTATACGTTATACGTTATACGTTATACGTTATACGTTATACGTTATACGTTATACGTTATACGTTATACGTTATACGTTATACGTTATACGTTATAGGTTATACGTTATACGTTATACGTTATACGTTATAAGTTATACGTTATACGTCATAGGTTATACGTTGAACGTTATACGTTATACGTAGTATGTAATGCGTCATACGTTTTACGTTATTCGTTATACGTTATACGTTATACGTTATACGTTATACGTTATACGTTATATGTTATACGTTATACGTTATACGTTATACGTTATACGTTATACGTTATACGTTATACGTTATACGTTATACGTTATACGTTATACGTTATACGTTATACGTTATACGTTATACGTTATACGTTATACGTTATACGTTATACGTTATACGCTATACGTTATACGTTATACGTTATACGTTATACGTTATACGTTATACGTTATACGTTATACGTTATACGTTATACGTTATACGTTATACGTTATACGTTATACGTTATAGGTTATACGTTATACGTTATACGTTATACGTTATACGTTACAAGTTATACGTTATACGTCATAGGTTATACGTTGAACGTTATACTTTATACGTAGCATGTAATGCGTCATACGTTTTACGTTATTCGTTATACGTTTTTCGTTACAAGTTATACGTTATACGATATACGTTATACGTCATAGGTTATACGTTATACGTTATACGTTATACGTTATACGTTATACATTATGCGTTATACGTTTTACGTTATTCGTTATACGTTATACGTTATACGATATACGTTATACGTTATACGTTATACGTTATACGTTATACGTTATACGTTATACGTTATACGTTATACGTTATACGTTATACGTTATACGTTATACGTTATACGTTATACGTTATACGTTATACGTTATACGTTATACGTTATACGTTATACGTTATACGTTATACGTTATACGTTATACGTTATACGTTATACGTTAAACGTTATACGTTATACGTTATACGTTATACGTTATACGTTATACGTTATACGTTATACGTTATACGTTATACGTTATACGTTATACGTTATACGTTATACGTTATACGTTATACGTTATACGTTATACGTTATACGTTATACGTTATACGTTATACGTTATACGCTATACATTATACGTTATACGTTATACGTTATACGTTATACGTTATACGTTATACGTTATACGCTATACGTTATACGTTATACGTTATACATTACATGTTATACGTTATACGTTATACGTTATACGTTATACGTTATACGTTATACGTTATACGTTATACGTTATACGTTATACGTTATACGTTATACGTTATACGTTCTACGTTATACGTTATACGTTATACGTTATACATTACATGTTATACGTTATACGTTATACGTTATACGATATACGTTATACGTTATACGTTATACTTTATAGGTTATACGTTATACGTTATACGTTATACGTTATACGTTATACGTTATACGTTATACGTTATACGTTATACGTTATACGTTATACGTTATACGTTATAGGTTATACGTTATACGTTATACGTTATACGTTATAAGTTATACGTTATACGTCATAGGTTATACGTTGAACGTTATACGTTATACGTAGTATGTAATGCGTCTTACGTTTTACGTTATTCGTTATACGTTATACGTTATACGTTATACGTTATACGTTATACGTTATAGGTTATACGTTATACGTTATACGTTATACGTTACAAGTTATACGTTATACGTCATACGTTATACGTTATACGTTATACGTTATACGTTATACGTTATACGTTATACGTTATACGTTATACGTTATACGTTATACGTTATACGTTAACGTTATACTTTATACGTTATACGTTATACGTTATTTGTTATACGTTATACGTTATACGTTATACGTTATACGTTATACGTTATACGTTATACGTCATACGTTATACGTTATACGTTATACGTTATACGTTATACGTAATACGTTATACGTTATACGTTATACGTTATACGTTATACGTTATACGTTATACGTTATACGTTATACGTTATACGTTACACGTTATACGTTATACGTTATACGTTATACGTTGTACGTTATACGTTATAAGTTGTACGTTATACGATATACGTTATACGTTATTCGTTATACGTACTTCGTTACACGTTATACTTTATACGTTATACGTTATACGTTATACGTCATAGGTTATACGTTATACGTTATACGTTATACGGTATACGGTATACGTTACACGTCATACGTTATACGTTATACGTTATACGTTATACGTTATACGTTATACGTTATACGTTATACGTTATACGTTATACGTTATACGTTATACGTTATACGTTATACGTTATACGTTATACGTTATACGTTATACGTTATACGTTATACGTTATACGTTATACGTTATACGTTATACGTTCTACGTTATACGTTATACGTTATACGTTATACGTTATAGGTTATACGTTATACGTTATACGTTATACGTTATAAGTTATACGTTATACGTCATAGGTTATACGTTGAACGTTATACGTTATACGTAGTATGTAATGCGTCATACGTTTTACGTTATTCGTTATACGTTATACGTTATACGTTATACGTTATACGTTATACGTTATATGTTATACGTTATACGTTATACGTTATACGTTATACGTTATACGTTATACGTTATACGTTATACGTTATACGTTATACGTTATACGTTATACGTTATACGTTATACGTTATACGTTATACGTTATACGTTATACGTTATACGTTATACGTTATACGTTATACGTTATACGTTATACGTTATACGTTATACGTTATACGTTATACGTTATACGTTATACGTTATACGTTATACGTTATACGTTATACGTTATACGTTATACGTTATGCGTTATACGTTATACGTTATACGTTATACGTTATACGTTATACGTTATACGTTATGCGTTATACATTATACGTTATTAGTTATACGTTATACGTTATACGTTATACGTTATACGTTATACGTTATACGTTATACGTTATACGTTATACGTTATACGTTATACGTTATACGTTATACGCTATACGTTACATGTTATACGTTATACGTTATACGTTATACGTTATACGTTATACGTTATACGTTATACGTTATACGTTATACGTTATACGTTATACGTTATACGTTATACGTTATACGTTATACGTTATACGTTATACGTTATACGTTATACGTTATACGTTATACGTTATACGTTATACGTTATACGTCATAGGTTATACGTTATATGTTATACGTTATACGTTATTAGTTATACGTTATACGTTATACGTTATACGTTATACGTTATACGTTATACTTTATACGTTATACGTTATACGTTATACGTTATACGTTACACGTTATACGTTATACGTTATACGTTATACGTTATACGTTATACGTTATACGTTATACGTTATACGTTATACGTTATACGTTATACGTTATACGTTATACGTTATACGTTATACGTTATACGTTATACGTTATACGCTATACGTTACATGTTATACGTTATACGTTATACGTTATACGTTATGCGTTATACGTTATACGTTATACGTTATACGTTATACGTTATACGTTATACGTTATACGTCGTACGTTATACGTTATACGTTATACGTTATACGTTATACGTTATACGTTATACGTTATACGTCATACGGTATACGTTATACGTTGTACGTTATACGTTACACGTTATACGTTACACGTCATAGGTTATACGTTATACGTTATACGTTATGCGTTATACGTTATACGTTATACGTTATACGTTATACGTTATACGTTATGCGTTATACGTTATACGTTATACGTTATACGCTATACGTTACATGTTATACGTTATACGTTATACGTTATACGTTATACGTTATACGTTATACGTTATACGTTATACGTTATACGTTATACGTTATACGGTATACGTTATACGTTGTACGTTATACGTTATACGCTATACGTTACATGTTATACGTTATACGTTATACGTTATACGTTATACGTTATACGTTATACGTTATACGTTATACGTTATACGTTATACGTTATACGTTATACGTTATACGTTATACGTTATACGTTATACGTTATACGTTATACGTTATACGGTATACGTTATACGTTGTACGTTATACGTTATACGTTATGCGTTATACGTTATACGTTATACGTTATACGTTATACGTTATACGTTATACGTTATGCGTTATACGTTATACGTTATTAGTTATACGTTATACGGTATACGTTATACGTTTGACGTTACATGTTATACATTATACGTTATACGTTATACGATATACGTTATACGTTATACGTTATACGTTATGCGTTATACGTTATACGTTATACGCTATACGTTACATGTTATACGTTATACATTATACGTTATACGTTATACGTTATACGTTATACGTTATACGTTATACGTTATACGTTATACGTCATAGGTTATACGTTATATGTTATACGTTATACGTTATACGTTATACGTTATACGTCATACGTTATACGTTATACGTTATACGTTATACGTTATACGTTATACGTTATACGTTATACTTTATACGTTATATGTTATACGTTATACGTTATACGTTATACGTTATACGTTATACGTTATACGTTATACGTTATACGTTATACGTTGTACGTTATACGTTAAAGGTTATACGTTACAAGTTATACGTTATACGTTATACGTTATACGTCATAGGTTATACGTTATACGTTATACGTTATACGCTATACGTTATACGTTATACGTTATACGTTATACGTCATAGGTTATACGTTATACGTTATACGTTATACGCTATACGTTATACGTTATACGTTATACGTTATACGATATACGTTATACGTTATACGTTATACGTTATACGTTATACGTTATACGTTATACGTTATACGTTATACGTTATACGTTATACGTTATACGTTATACGTTATACGTTATACGTTATACGTTATACGTTATACGTTATACGTTATACGTTATACGTTATACGTTATACGTTATACGTTATACGTTATACGTTATACGTAATACTTTATACGTTATACGTTATACGTTATACGTTATACGTTATACGTTATACGTTATACGTTATACGTTATAGGTTATACGTTGTACGTTATACGTTATATGTTACAAGTTATACGTTATACGTCATACGTTATACGTTATACGTTATACGTTATACGTTATACGTTGTACGTTATACGTTATACGTTATACGTTATACGTTATACGTTATACGTTATACGTTATACGTTATACGTTATACGTTATACATTATACGTTATACGTTATACGTTATACGTTATACGTTATACGTTATACGTTATACGTTATACGTTATACGTTATACGTTATATGTTGTACGTTATACGTTATAAGTTGTACGTTATACGATATACGTTATACGTTATACGGTATACGTTATACGTTGTACGTTCCATGTTATACGTTATACGTTATACGTTATACGTTATACGTTATACGTTATACGTTACACGTTATACGTCATAGGTTATACGTTATACGTTATACGTTATACGTTATACGTTATACGTTATACGTTATACGTTATACGTTATACGTTATACGTCATAGGTTATACGTTATACGTTATACGTTATGCGTTATACGTTATGCGTTATACGTTATACGTTATACGTTATACGTTATACGTTATACGTTATACGTTATACGTTATGCGTTATACGTTATACGTTATTAGTTATACGTTATACGGTATACGTTATACGTTGTACGTTACATGTTATACATTATACGTTATACGTTATACGATATATGTTATACGTTATACGTTATACGTTATACGTTATGCTTTATACGTTATACGTTATACGTTATACGTTATACGTTATACGTTACAAGTTATACGTTATACGTCATACGTTATACGTTATACGTTATACGTTATACGTTATACGTTATACGTTATACGTTATACGTTATACGTTATACGTTATACGTTATACGTTAACGTTATACTTTATACGTTATACGTTATACGTTATACGTCATAGGTTATACGTTATATGTTATACGTTATACGTTATACGTTATACGTTATACGTCATACGTTATACGTTATACGTTATTGGTTATACGTTATACGTTATACGTTATACGTTATACGTTATACGTTATACGTTATACGTTATACGTTATACGTTATACGTTATACGTTATACGTTATACGTTATACGTTATACGTTATACGTTATACGTTATACGTCATAGGTTATACGTTATACGTTATACGTTATGCGTTATACGTTATGCGTTATACGTTATACGTTATACGTTATACGTTATACGTTATACGTTATGCGTTATACGTTATACGTTATTAGTTATACGTTATACGGTATACGTTATACGTTGTACGTTACATGTTATACATTATACGTTATACGTTATACGATATACGTTATACGTTATACGTTATACGTTATACGTTATACGTTATTGGTTATACGTTATACGTTATACGTTATACGTTATACGTTATACGTTATACGTTATACGTTATACGTTATACGTTATACGTTATACGTTATACGTTATACGTTATACGTTATTCGTTATACGTTATACGTTATACGTTATACGTTATACGTTATACGTTATACGTTATACGTTATACGTTATACGTTGTACGTTATACGTTATATGTTACAAGTTATACGTTATACGTCATACGTTATACGTTATACGTTATACGTTATACGTTATACGTTGTACGTTATACGTTATACGTTATACGTTATACGTTATACGTTATACGTTATACGTTATACGTTATACGTTATACGTTATACATTATACGTTATACGTTATACGTTATACGTTATACGTTATACGTTATACGTTATACGTTATACGTTATACGTTATACGTTATATGTTGTACGTTATACGTTATAAGTTGTACGTTATACGATATACGTTATACGTTATACGTCATAGGTTATACGTTATATGTTATACGTTATACGTTATTAGTTATACGTTATACGTTATACGTTATACGTTATACGTTATACGTTATACTTTATACGTTATACGTTATACGTTATACGTTATACGTTACACGTTATACGTTATACGTTATACGTTATACGTTATACGTTATACGTTATACGTTATACGTTATACGTTATACGTTATACGTTATACGTTATACGTTATACGTTATACGTTATACGTTATACGTTATACGCTATACGTTATACGCTATACGTTACATGTTATACGTTATACGTTATACGTTATACGTTATACGTTATACGTTATACGTTATACGTTATACGTTATACGTTATACGTCATACGGTATACGTTATACGTTGTACGTTATACGTTACACGTTATACGTTACACGTCATAGGTTATACGTTATACGTTATACGTTATGCGTTATACGTTATACGTTATACGTTATACGTTATACGTTATACGTTATGCGTTATACGTTATACGTTATACGTTATACGCTATACGTTACATGTCATACGTTATACGTTATACGTTATACGTTATACGTTATACGTTATACGTTATACGTTATACGTTATACGTTATACGTTATACGGTATACGTTATACGTTGTACGTTATACGTTACACGTTATACGTTATACGTCATAGGTTATACGTTATACGTTATACGTTATGCGTTATACGTTACACGTTATACGTTATACGTTATACGTTATACGTTATGCGTTATACGTTATACGTTATTAGTTATACGCTATACGTTATAAGTTATACGTTATACGTTATACGTTATACGTTATACGTTATACATTATACGTTATACGTTATACGTTATACGTTATACGTTATACGTTATACGTTATACGTTATACGCTATACGTTACATGTTATACGTTATACGTTATACGTTATACGTTATACGCTATACGTTACATGTTATACGTTATACGTTATACGTTATACGTTATACGTTATACGTTATACGTTATACGTTATACGTTATACGTTATACGTTATACGTTATACGTTATACGTTATACGTTATACGTTATACGTTATACGTTATACGTTATACGGTATACGTTATACGTTGTACGTTATACGTTATACGTTATGCGTTATACGTTATACGTTATACGTTATACGTTATACGTTATACGTTATACGTTATGCGTTATACGTTATACGTTATTAGTTATACGTTATACGGTATACGTTATACGTTTGACGTTACATGTTATACATTATACGTTATACGTTATACGATATACGTTATACGTTATACGTTATACGTTATGCGTTATACGTTATACGTTATACGCTATACGTTACATGTTATACGTTATACATTATACGTTATACGTTATACGTTATACGTTATACGTTATACGTTATACGTTATACGTTATACGTCATAGGTTATACGTTATATGTTATACGTTATACGTTATACGTTATACGTTATACGTCATACGTTATACGTTATACGTTATACGTTATACGTTATACGTTATACGTTATACGTTATACTTTATACGTTATATGTTATACGTTATACGTTATACGTTATACGTTATACGTTATACGTTATACGTTATACGTTATACGTTATACGTTGTACGTTATACGTTAAAGGTTATACGTTACAAGTTATACGTTATACGTTATACGTTATACGTCATAGGTTATACGTTATACGTTATACGTTATACGCTATACGTTATACGTTATACGTTATACGTTATACGTCATAGGTTATACGTTATACGTTATACGTTATACGCTATACGTTATACGTTATACGTTATACGTTATACGATATACGTTATACGTTATACGTTATACGTTATACGTTATACGTTATACGTTATACGTTATACGTTATACGTTATACGTTATACGTTATACGTTATACGTTATACGTTATACGTTATACGTTATACGTTATACGTTATACGTTATACGTTATACGTTATACGTTATACGTTATACGTTATACGTTATACGTAATACTTTATACGTTATACGTTATACGTTATACGTTATACGTTATACGTTATACGTTATACGTTATACGTTATAGGTTATACGTTGTACGTTATACGTTATATGTTACAAGTTATACGTTATACGTCATACGTTATACGTTATACGTTATACGTTATACGTTATACGTTGTACGTTATACGTTATACGTTATACGTTATACGTTATACGTTATACGTTATACGTTATACGTTATACGTTATACGTTATACATTATACGTTATACGTTATACGTTATACGTTATACGTTATACGTTATACGTTATACGTTATACGTTATACGTTATACGTTATATGTTGTACGTTATACGTTATAAGTTGTACGTTATACGATATACGTTATACGTTATACGGTATACGTTATACGTTGTACGTTCCATGTTATACGTTATACGTTATACGTTATACGTTATACGTTATACGTTATACGTTACACGTTATACGTCATAGGTTATACGTTATACGTTATACGTTATACGTTATACGTTATACGTTATACGTTATACGTTATACGTTATACGTTATACGTCATAGGTTATACGTTATACGTTATACGTTATGCGTTATACGTTATGCGTTATACGTTATACGTTATACGTTATACGTTATACGTTATACGTTATACGTTATACGTTATGCGTTATACGTTATACGTTATTAGTTATACGTTATACGGTATACGTTATACGTTGTACGTTACATGTTATACATTATACGTTATACGTTATACGATATATGTTATACGTTATACGTTATACGTTATACGTTATGCTTTATACGTTATACGTTATACGTTATACGTTATACGTTATACGTTATACGTTATACGTTATACGTTATACGTTATACGTTATACGTCATAGGTTATACGTTATATGTTATACGTTATACGTTATACGTTATACGTTATACGTTATACGTTATACGTTATACGTTATACGTTATACGTTATACGTTATACGTTATACTTTATACGTTATACGTTATACGTTATACGTTATACGTCATAGGTTATACGTTATATGTTATACGTTATACGTTATGCTTTATACGTTATACGTTATACGTTATACGTTATACGTTATACGTTATACGTTATACGTTATACGTTATAGGTTATACGTTATACGTTATACGTTATACGTTACAAGTTATACGTTATACGTCATACGTTATACGTTATACGTTATACGTTATACGTTATACGTTATACGTTATACGTTATACGTTATACGTTATACGTTATACGTTATACGTTATACGTTAACGTTATACTTTATACGTTATACGTTATACGTTATACGTCATAGGTTATACGTTATATGTTATACGTTATACGTTATACGTTATACGTTATACGTCATACGTTATACGTTATACGTTATTGGTTATACGTTATACGTTATACGTTATACGTTATACGTTATACGTTATACGTTATACGTTATACGTTATACGTTATACGTTATACGTTATACGTTATACGTTATACGTTATACGTTATACGTCATAGGTTATACGTTATACGTTATACGTTATGCGTTATACGTTATGCGTTATACGTTATACGTTATACGTTATACGTTATACGTTATACGTTATGCGTTATACGTTATACGTTATTAGTTATACGTTATACGGTATACGTTATACGTTGTACGTCACATGTTATACATTATACGTTATACGTTATACGATATACGTTATACGTTATACGTTATACGTTATACGTTATACGTTATTGGTTATACGTTATACGTTATACGTTATACGTTATACGTTATACGTTATACGTTATACGTTATACGTTATACGTTATACGTTATACGTTATACGTTATACGTTATACGTTATTCGTTATACGTTATACGTTATACGTTATACGTTATACGTTATACGTTATACGTTATACGTTATACGTTATACTTTATACGTTATACGTTATACGTTATACATTATACGTTATACGTTATACGTTATACGCTATACGTTATAGGTTATACGTTATACGTTATACGTTATATGTTACAAGTTATACGTTATACGTCATACGTTATACGTTATACGTTATACGTTATACGTTATACGTTGTACGTTATACGTTATACGTTATACGTTATACGTTATACGTTATACGTTATACGTTATACGTTATACGTTATACGTTATACGTTATACATTATACGTTATACGTTATACGTTATACGTTATACGTTATACGTTATACGTAATACGTTATACGTTGTACGTTATACGTTATAAGTTGTACGTTATACGATATACGTTATACGTTATACGGTATGCGTTATACGTTGTACGTTCCATGTTATACGTTATACGTTATACGTTATACGTTATACGTTATACGTTATACGTTACACGTTATACGTCATAGGTTATACGTTATACGTTATACGTTATACGTTATACGTTATACGTTATACGTTATACGTTATACGTTATACGTTATACGTTATACGTTATACGTTATACGTCATAGGTTATACGTTATACGTTATACGTTACGCGTTATACGTTATGCGTTATACGTTATACGTTATACGTTATACGTTATACGTTATACGTTATACGTTATGCGTTATGCGTTATACGTTATACGTTATTAGTTATACGTTATACGGTATACGTTATACGTTGTACGTTACATGTTATACATTATACGTTATACGTTATACGATATATGTTATACGTTATACGTTATACGTTATGCGTTACACGTTATACGTTATACGCTATACGTTACATGTTATACGTTATACATTATACGTTATACGTTATACGTTATACGTTATACGTTATACGTTATACGTTATACGTTATACGTTATACGTCATAGGTTATACGTTATATGTTATACGTTATACGTTATACGTTATAGGTCATACGTTATACGTTATACGTTATACGTTATACGTTATACCTTATACGTTATACGTTATACGTTAAACGTTATACGTTATACGTTATACGTTATAGGTTATACGTTATACGTTATACGTTATACGTTATACGTTATACGTTATACGTTATACTTTATACGTTATACGTTATACGTTATACGTTATACGTTATACGTTATACGTTATACGTTATACGTTATACGTTATACGTTATACGTTATACGTTATACGTTGTACGTTATACGTTATACGTTATACGTTACAAGTTATACGTTGTACGTTATACGTTATACGTCATAGGTTATACGTTATACGTTATACGTTATACGTTATACGTTATACGTTATACGTTATACGATATACGTTATACGTTATACGTAATACGTTATACGTTATACGTTATACTTTATACGTTATACGTTATACGTTATACGTTATACGTTATACGTTATACGTTATACGTTATACGTTATACGTTATACGTTATACGTTATACGTTATACGTTATACGTTATACGTTATACGTTATACGTTGTACGTTATACGTTATACGTTATACGTTACAAGTTATACGTTATACGTTATACGTTATACGTCATAGGTTATACGTTATACGTTATACGTTATACGTTATACGTTATACGATATACGTTATACGTTATACGTTATACGTTATACGTTATACGTTATACGCTATACGTTACATGTTATACGTTATACATTATACGTTATACGTTATACGTTATACGTTATACGTTATACGTTATACGTTATACGTTATACGTCATAGGTTATACGTTATACGTTATACGTTATACGTTATACGTTATACGTTATACGTTATACGCTATACGTTATACGTTATACTTTATACGTTATACGTTATACGTTATACGTTATACGTTATGCGTTATACGTTATGCGTTATACGTTATACGTTATACGTTATACGTTATACGATATACGTTATACGTTATGCGTTATACGTTATACGTTATTTGTTATACATTATACGGTATACGTTATACGTTGTACTTTACATTTTATACATTATACGTTATACGTTATACGATATACGTTATACGTTATACGTTATACGTTATACGTTATACGTTATACGTTATACGTTATACTTTATACGTTATACGTTATACGTTATACGTTATACGTTATGCGTTATACGTTATGCGTTATACGTTATACGTTATACGTTATACGTTATACGTTATACGTTATACGTTATACGTTATACGTTATACGTTATGCGTTATACGTTATACGTTATTTGTTATACGTTATACGTTATACGTTATACGTTATACGTTATACGTTATACGTTATACGTTATACGTTATACGTTATACGTTATACGTTATACGTTATACGTTATACGTTATACGTTATACGTTATACGTCATAGGTTATACGTTATACGTTATACGTTATACGTTATACGTTATACGTTATACGTTATACGTTATACGTTATACTTTATACGTTATACGTTATACGTTATGCGTTATACGTTATGCGTTATACGTTATGCGTTATACGTTATACGTTATACGTTATACGTTATACGTTATACGTTATACGTTATACGTTATACGTTATGCGTTATACGTTATACGTTATTTGTTATACGTTATACGTTATACGTTATGCGTTATACGTTATACGTTATACGTTATACGTTATACGTTATACGTTATGCGTTATACGTTATACGTTATTAGTTATACGCTATACGTTATAAGTTATACGTTATACGTTATACGTTATACGTTATACGTTATACATTATACGTTATACGTTATACGTTATACGTTATACGTTATACGTTATACGTTATACGTTATACGTTATACGTTATACGCTATACGTTACATGTTATACGTTATACGTTATACGTTATACGTTATACGCTATACGGTATACGTTATACGTTGTACGTTATACGTTATACGTTATGCGTTATACGTTATACGTTATACGTTATACGTTATACGTTATACGTTATACGTTATGCGTTATACGTTATACGTTATTAGTTATACGTTATACGGTATACGTTATACGTTTGACGTTACATGTTATACATTATACGTTATACGTTATACGATATACGTTATACGTTATACGTTATACGTTATGCGTTATACGTTATACGTTATACGCTATACGTTACATGTTATACGTTATACATTATACGTTATACGTTATACGTTATACGTTATACGTTATACGTTATACGTTATACGTTATACGTCATAGGTTATACGTTATATGTTATACGTTATACGTTATACGTTATACGTTATACGTTATACGTTATAAGTTATACGTTATACGTCATAGGTTATACGTTGAACGTTATACGTTATACGTAGTATGTAATGCGTCTTACGTTTTACGTTATTCGTTTTACGTTATACGTGATACGTTATACGTTATACGTTATACGTTATACGTTATAAGTTATACGTTATACGTTATACGTTATACGTTATACGTTATACGTTATACGTTATACGTTATACGTTATACGTTATACGTTATACGTTATACGTTATACGTTATACGTTGTACGTTATACGTTGTACGTTATACGTTATACGTTATACGTTATACGTTATACGTTAGACGTTATTTGTTATACGTTATACGTTATACGTTATACGTTATACGTTATACGTTATACGTCATACGTTATACGTTATACGTTATACGTTATACGTTATACGTAATACGTTATACGTTATACGTTATACGTTATACGTTATACGTTATACGTTATACGTTATACGTTATACGTTATACGTTACACGTTATACGTTATACGTTATACGTTATACGTTGTACGTTATACGTTATAAGTTGTACGTTATACGATATACGTTATACGTTATTCGTTATACGTACTTCGTTACACGTTATACTTTATACGTTATACGTTATACGTTATACGTCATAGGTTATACGTTATACGTTATACGTTATACGGTATACGGTATACGTTACACGTCATACGTTATACGTTATACGTTATACGTTATACGTTATACGTTATACGTTATACGTTATACGTTATACGTTATACGTTATACGTTATACGTTATACGTTATACGTTATACGTTATACGTTATACGTTATACGTTATACGTTATACGTTATACGTTATACGTTATACGTTATACGTTATACGTTATACGTTATACGTTATACGTTCTACGTTATACGTTATACGTTATACGTTATACGTTATAGGTTATACGTTATACGTTATACGTTATACGTTATAAGTTATACGTTATACGTCATAGGTTATACGTTGAACGTTATACGTTATACGTAGTATGTAATGCGTCATACGTTTTACGTTATTCGTTATACGTTATACGTTATACGTTATACGTTATACGTTATACGTTATATGTTATACGTTATACGTTATACGTTATACGTTATACGTTATACGTTATACGTTATACGTTATACGTTATACGTTATACGTTATACGTTATACGTTATACGTTATACGTTATACGTTATACGTTATACGTTATACGTTATACGTTATACGTTATACGTTATACGTTATACGTTATACGTTATACGTTATACGTTATACGTTATACGTTATACGTTATACGTTATACGTTATACGTTATACGTTATACGTTATACGTTATACGTTATACGTTATACGTTATACGTTATACGTTATACGTTATACGTTATACGTTATACGTTATACGTTATACGTTATACGTTATACTTTATAGGTTATACGTTATACGTTATACGTTATACGTTATACGTTATACGTTATACGTTATACGTTATACGTTATACGTTATACGTTATACGTTATACGTTATACGTTATACGTTATACGTTATACGTTATACGTTATACGTTATACGGTATACGTTATACGTTGTACGTTATACGTTACACGTTATACGTTATACGTCATAGGTTATACGTTATACGTTATACGTTATGCGTTATACGTTATACGTTATACGTTATACGTTATACGTTATACGTTATACGTTATGCGTTATACATTATACGTTATTAGTTATACGTTATACGTTATACGTTATACGTTATACGTTATACGTTATACGTTATACGTTATACGTTATACGTTATACGTTATACGTTATACGTTATACGTTATACGTTATACGCTATACGTTACATGTTATACGTTATACGTTATACGTTATACGTTATACATTATACGTTATACGTTATACGTTATACGTTATACGTTATACGTTATACGTTATACGTTATACGTTATACGTTATACGTTATACGTTATACGTTATACGTCATAGGTTATACGTTATATGTTATACGTTATACGTTATTAGTTATACGTTATACGTTATACGTTATACGTTATACGTTATACGTTATACTTTATACGTTATACGTTATACGTTATACGTTATATGTTACACGTTATACGTTATACGTTATACGTTATACGTTATACGTTATACGTTATACGTTATACGTTATACGTTATACGTTATACGTTATACGTTATACGTTATACGTTATACGTTATACGTTATACGTTATACGCTATACGTTACATGTTATACGTTATACGTTATGCGTTATACGTTATGCGTTATACGTTATACGTTATACGTTATACGTTATACGTTATACGTTATACGTTATACGTCGTACGTTATACGTTATACGTTATACGTTATACGTTATACGTTATACGTTATACGTTATACGTTATACGTCATACGGTATACGTTATACGTTGTACGTTATACGTTACACGTTATACGTTACACGTCATAGGTTATACGTTATACGTTATACGTTATGCGTTATACGTTATACGTTATACGTTATACGTTATACGTTATACGTTATACGTTATGCGTTATACGTTATACGTTATACGTTATACGCTATACGTTACATGTTATACGTTATACGTTATACGTTATACGTTATACGTTATACGTTATACGTTATACGTTATACGTTATACGTTATACGTTATACGGTATACGTTATACGTTGTACGTTATACGTTACACGTTATACGTTATACGTCATAGGTTATACGTTATACGTTATACGTTATGCGTTATACGTTATACGTTATACGTTATACGTTATACGTTATACGTTATGCGTTATACGTTATACGTTATTAGTTATACGCTATACGTTATAAGTTATACGTTATACGTTATACGTTATACGTTATACGTTATACATTATACGTTATACGTTATACGTTATACGTTATACGTTATACGTTATACGTTATACGTTATACGTTATACGTTATACGTTATACGCTATACGTTACATGTTATACGTTATACGTTATACGTTATACGTTATACGCTATACGTTACATGTTATACGTTATACGTTATACGTTATACGTTATACGTTATACGTTATACGTTATACGTTATACGTTATACGTTATACGTTATACGTTATACGTTATACGTTATACGTTATACGTTATACGTTATACGTTATACGTTATACGGTATACGTTATACGTTGTACGTTATACGTTATACGTTATGCGTTATACGTTATACGTTATACGTTATACGTTATACGTTATACGTTATACGTTATGCGTTATACGTTATACGTTATTAGTTATACGTTATACGGTATACGTTATACGTTTGACGTTACATGTTATACATTATACGTTATACGTTATACGATATACGTTATACGTTATACGTTATACGTTATGCGTTATACGTTATACGTTATACGCTATACGTTACATGTTATACGTTATACATTATACGTTATACGTTATACGTTATACGTTATACGTTATACGTTATACGTTATACGTTATACGTTATACGTCATAGGTTATACGTTATATGTTATATGTTATACGTTATACGTTATACGTTATACGTTATACGTCATACGTTATACGTTATACGTTATACGTTATACGTTATACGTTATACGTTATACGTTATACTTTATACGTTATATGTTATACGTTATACGTTATACGTTATACGTTATACGTTATACGTTATACGTTATACGTTATACGTTATACGTTATACGTTGTACGTTATACGTTAAAGGTTATACGTTACAAGTTATACGTTATACGTTATACGTTATACGTCATAGGTTATACGTTATACGTTATACGTTATACGCTATACGTTATACGTTATACGTTATACGTTATACGTCATAGGTTATACGTTATACGTTATACGTTATACGCTATACGTTATACGTTATACGTTATACGTTATACGATATACGTTATACGTTATACGTTATACGTTATACGTTATACGTTATACGTTATACGTTATACGTTATACGTTATACGTTATACGTTATACGTTATACGTTATACGTTATACGTTATACGTTATACGTTATACGTTATACGTTATACGTTATACGTTATACGTTATACGTTATACGTTATACGTTATACGTAATACTTTATACGTTATACGTTATACGTTATACGTTATACGTTATACGTTATACGTTATACGTTATACGTTATAGGTTATACGTTGTACGTTATACGTTATATGTTACAAGTTATACGTTATACGTCATACGTTATACGTTATACGTTATACGTTATACGTTATACGTTGTACGTTATACGTTATACGTTATACGTTATACGTTATACGTTATACGTTATACGTTATACGTTATACGTTATACGTTATACATTATACGTTATACGTTATACGTTATACGTTATACGTTATACGTTATACGTTATAGGTTGTACGTTATACGTTACAAGTTGTACGTTATACGATATACGTTATACGTTATACGGAATACGTTATACGTTGTACGTTCCATGTTATACGTTATACGTTATACGTTATACGTTATACGTTATACGTTATACGTTACACGTTATACGTCATAGGTTATACGTTATACGTTATACGTTATACGTTATACGTTATACGTTATACGTTATACGTTATACGTTATACGTTATACGTTATACGTCATAGGTTATACGTTATACGTTATACGTTATGCGTTATACGTTATGCGTTATACGTTATACGTTATACGTTATACGTTATACGTTATACGTTATACGTTATACGTTATACGTTATACGTTATACGTTATACGTTATACGTTATACGTTATTCGTTATACGTTATACGTTATACGTTATACGTTATACGTTATACGTTATACGTTATACGTTATACGTTATACGTTATACTTTATACGTTATACGTTATACGTTATACATTATACGTTATACGTTATACGTTATACGCTATACGTTATAGGTTATACGTTATACGTTATACGTTATATGTTACAAGTTATACGTTATACGTCATACGTTATACGTTATACGTTATACGTTATACGTTATACGTTGTACGTTATACGTTATACGTTATACGTTATACGTTATACGTTATACGTTATACGTTATACGTTATACGTTATACGTCATAGGTTATACGTTATACGTTATACGTTATGCGTTATACGTTATGCGTTATACGTTATACGTTATACGTTATACGTTATACGTTATACGTTATACGTTATACGTTATACGTTATACGTTATACGTTATACGTTATACGTTATACGTTATTCGTTATACGTTATACGTTATACGTTATACGTTATACGTTATACGTTATACGTTATACGTTATACGTTATACGTTATACGTTATACGTTATACGTTATACGTTATAGGTTATACGTTATACGTTATACGTTATACGTTATACGTTATACGTTATACGTTATACGTTATACATTATACGTTATACGTTATACGTTATACGTTATACGTTATACGTTATACGTTATACGTTATACGTTATACGTTATACGTTATATGTTGTACGTTATACGTTACAAGTTGTACGTTATACGATATACGTTATACGTTATACGGAATACGTTATACGTTGTACGTTCCATGTTATACGTTATACGTTATACGTTATACGTTATACGTTATACGTTATACGTTACACGTTATACGTCATAGGTTATACGTTATACGTTATACGTTATACGTTATACGTTATACGTTATACGTTATACGTTATACGTTATACGTTATACGTTATACGTCATAGGTTATACGTTATACGTTATACGTTATGCGTTATACGTTATGCGTTATACGTTATACGTTATACGTTATACGTTATACGTTATACGTTATACGTTATACGTTATACGTTATACGTTATACGTTATACGTTATACGTTATACGTTATTCGTTATACGTTATACGTTATACGTTATACGTTATACGTTATACGTTATACGTTATACGTTATACGTTATACGTTATACTTTATACGTTATACGTTATACGTTATACATTATACGTTATACGTTATACGTTATACGCTATACGTTATAGGTTATACGTTATACGTTATACGTTATATGTTACAAGTTATACGTTATACGTCATACGTTATACGTTATACGTTATACGTTATACGTTATACGTTGTACGTTATACGTTATACGTTATACGTTATACGTTATACGTTATACGTTATACGTTATACGTTATACGTTATACGTTATACGTTATACATTATACGTTATACGTTATACGTTATACGTTATACGTTATACGTTATACGTAATACGTTATACGTTGTACGTTATACGTTATAAGTTGTACGTTATACGATATACGTTATACGTTATACGGTATACGTTATACGTTGTACGTTCCATGTTATACGTTATACGTTATACGTTATACGTTATACGTTATACGTTATACGTTACACGTTATACGTCATAGGTTATACGTTATACGTTATACGTTATACGTTATACGTTATACGTTATACGTTATACGTTATACGTTATACGTTATACGTTATACGTTATACGTTATACGTCATAGGTTATACGTTATACGTTATACGTTACGCGTTATACGTTATGCGTTATACGTTATACGTTATACGTTATACGTTATACGTTATACGTTATACGTTATGCGTTATACGTTATACGTTATTAGTTATACGTTATACGGTATACGTTATACGTTGTACGTTACATGTTATACATTATACGTTATACGTTATACGATATATGTTATACGTTATACGTTATACGTTATGCGTTACACGTTATACGTTATACGCTATACGTTACATGTTATACGTTATACATTATACGTTATACGTTATACGTTATACGTTATACGTTATACGTTATACGTTATACGTTATACGTTATACGTCATAGGTTATACGTTATATGTTATACGTTATACGTTATACGTTATAGGTCATACGTTATACGTTATACGTTATACGTTATACGTTATACCTTATACGTTATACGTTATACGTTAAACGTTATACGTTATACGTTATACGTTATAGGTTATACGTTATACGTTATACGTTATACGTTATACGTTATACGTTATACGTTATACTTTATACGTTATACGTTATACGTTATACGTTATACGTTATACGTTATACGTTATACGTTATACGTTATACGTTATACGTTATACGTTATACGTTGTACGTTATACGTTATACGTTATACGTTACAAGTTATACGTTGTACGTTATACGTTATACGTCATAGGTTATACGTTATACGTTATACGTTATACGTTATACGTTATACGTTATACGTTATACGATATACGTTATACGTTATACGTAATACGTTATACGTTATACGTTATACTTTATACGTTATACGTTATACGTTATACGTTATACGTTATACGTTATACGTTATACGTTATACGTTATACGTTATACGTTATACGTTATACGTTATACGTTATACGTTATACGTTATACGTTATACGTTATACGTTGTACGTTATACGTTATACGTTATACGTTACAAGTTATACGTTATACGTTATACGTTATACGTCATAGGTTATACGTTATACGTTATACGTTATACGTTATACGTTATACGATATACGTTATACGTTATACGTTATACGTTATACGTTATACGTTATACGCTATACGTTACATGTTATACGTTATACATTATACGTTATACGTTATACGTTATACGTTATACGTTATACGTTATACGTTATACGTTATACGTCATAGGTTATACGTTATACGTTATACGTTATACGTTATACGTTATACGTTATACGTTATACGCTATACGTTATACGTTATACTTTATACGTTATACGTTATACGTTATACGTTATACGTTATGCGTTATACGTTATGCGTTATACGTTATACGTTATACGTTATACGTTATACGATATACGTTATACGTTATGCGTTATACGTTATACGTTATTTGTTATACATTATACGGTATACGTTATACGTTGTACTTTACATTTTATACATTATACGTTATACGTTATACGATATACGTTATACGTTATACGTTATACGTTATACGTTATACGTTATACGTTATACGTTATACTTTATACGTTATACGTTATACGTTATACGTTATACGTTATGCGTTATACGTTATACGTTATACGTTATACGTTATACGTTATACGTTATACGTTATACGTTATACGTTATGCGTTATACGTTATACGTTATTTGTTATACGTTATACGTTATACGTTATGCGTTATACGTTATACGTTATACGTTATACGTTATACGTTATACGTTATGCGTTATACGTTATACGTTATTAGTTATACGCTATACGTTATAAGTTATACGTTATACGTTATACGTTATACGTTATACGTTATACATTATACGTTATACGTTATACGTTATACGTTATACGTTATACGTTATACGTTATACGTTATACGTTATACGTTATACGCTATACGTTACATGTTATACGTTATACGTTATACGTTATACGTTATACGCTATACGGTATACGTTATACGTTGTACGTTATACGTTATACGTTATGCGTTATACGTTATACGTTATACGTTATACGTTATACGTTATACGTTATACGTTATGCGTTATACGTTATACGTTATTAGTTATACGTTATACGGTATACGTTATACGTTTGACGTTACATGTTATACATTATACGTTATACGTTATACGATATACGTTATACGTTATACGTTATACGTTATGCGTTATACGTTATACGTTATACGCTATACGTTACATGTTATACGTTATACATTATACGTTATACGTTATACGTTATACGTTATACGTTATACGTTATACGTTATACGTTATACGTCATAGGTTATACGTTATATGTTATACGTTATACGTTATACGTTATACGTTATACGTCATACGTTATACGTTATACGTTATACGTTATACGTTATACGTTATACGTTATACGTTATACTTTATACGTTATACGTTATACGTTATACGTTATACGTTATACGTTATACGTTATACGTTATACGTTATACGTTATACGTTATACGTTGTACGTTATACGTTATACGTTATACGTTACAAGTTATACGTTATACGTTATACGTTATACGTCATAGGTTATACGTTATACGTTATACGTTATACGTTATACGTTATACGTTATACGTTATACGATATACGTTATACGTTATACGTTATACGTTATACGTTATACGTTATACGTTATACGTTATACGTTATACGTTATACGTTATACGTTATACGTTATACGTTATACGTTATACGTTATACGTTATACGTTATACGTTATACGTTATACGTTATACGTTATACGTTATACGTTATACGTTATACGTTATACGTTATACGTTATACGTTATACGTTATACGTTATACGTAATACTTTATACGTTATACGTTATACGTTATACGTTATACGTTATACGTTATACGTTATACGTTATACGTTATAGGTTATACGTTATACGTTATACATTATATGTTACAAGTTATACGTTATACGTCATACGTTATACGTTATACGTTATACGTTATACGTTATACGTTGTACGTTATACGTTATACGTTATACGTTATACGTTATACGTTATACGTTATACGTTATACGTTATACGTTATACGTTATACATTATACGTTATACGTTATACGTTATACGTTATACGTTATACGTTATACGTTATACGTTATACGTTATACGTTATACGTTATACGTTATACGTTGTACGTTATACGTTATAAGTTGTACGTTATACGATATACGTTATACGTTATACGGTATACGTTATACGTTGTACGTTCCATGTTATACGTTATACGTTATACGTTATACGTTATACGTTATACGTTATACGTTACACGTTATACGTCATAGGTTATACGTTATACGTTATACGTTATACGTTATACGTTATTCGCTATACGTTATACGTTATACGTTATACGTTATACGTTATACGTTATACGTTATACGTTATACCTTATACGTTATACGTTATACGTTATACATTATACGTTATACGTTATACGTTATACGCTATACGTTATAGGTTATACGTTATTCGTTATACGTTATATGTTACAAGTTATACGTTATACGTCATACGTTATACGTTATACGTTATACGTTATACGTTATACGTTGTACGTTATACGTTATACGTTATACGTTATACGTTATACGTTATACGTTATACGTTATACGTTATACGTTATACGTTATACATTATACGTTATACGTTATACGTTATACGTTATACGTTATACGTTATACGTAATACGTTATACGTTGTACGTTATACGTTATAAGTTGTACGTTATACGATATACGTTATACGTTATACGGTATACGTTATACGTTGTACGTTCCATGTTATACGTTATACGTTATACGTTATACGTTATACGTTATAACGTTATACGTTACACGTTATACGTCATAGGTTATACGTTATACGTTATACGTTATACGTTATACGTTATACGTTATACGTTATACGTTATACCGTTATACGTTATACGTTATACGTTATACGTTATACGTCATAGGTTATACGTTATACGTTATACATTATGCGTTATACGTTATGCGTTATACGTTATACGTTATACGTTATACGTTATACGTTATACGTTATACGTTATACGTTATGCGTTATACGTTATACGTTATTAGTTATACGTTATACGGTATACGTTATACGTTGTACGTTACATGTTATACATTATACGTTATACGTTATACGATATATGTTATACGTTATACGTTATACGTTATGCGTTACACGTTATACGTTATACGCTATACGTTACATGTTATACGTTATACATTATACGTTATACGTTATACGTTATACGTTATACGTTATACGTTATACGTTATACGTTATACGTCATAGGTTATACGTTATACGTTAAACGTTATACGTTATACGTTATACGTTATAGGTTATACGTTATACGTTATACGTTATACGTTATACGTTATACGTTATACGTTATACTTTATACGTTATACGTTATACGTTATACGTTATACGTTATACGTTATACGTTATACGTTATACGTTATATAACGTATAACGTATAACGTATAACGTATAACGTATAACGTATAACGTATAACGTATAACGTATAAAGTATAACGTATAACGTATAACGTATAACGTATAACGTATAACGTATAACGTATAACCTATAACGTATAACGTATAACGTATAACGTTTAACGTATAACGTATAACCTATGACGTATAACGTATAACGTATAACGTATAACGTATAACGTATAACGTATAACGTATAACGTATAATGTATAACGTTATAACATGTAACGTATAGCGTATAACGTATAACGTGTAACGCATAACGTATAACGTATAACGTATAACATATATCGTATAACGTATAACGTATAATGTATAACATGTAACGTACAACGTATAACGTATACCGTATAACGTATAAACTAATAACGTATAACGTATAACGCATAACGTATAACGTATAACGTATAACGTATAACGTATAAACGTAATAACGTATAACGTATAACGCATAACGTATAACGCATAATGTATAACGTATAACGTATAACCTATGACGTATAACGTATAACGTATAACGTATAACGTATAACGTATAACGTATAACGTATAACGTATAACGTATAACGTATAACGTATAACGTATACTAACGTATAACCTATGACGTATAACGTGTAACGTATAAACGTATAACGTATAACGTATAACGTATAACGTATAACGTATAACATGGAACGTACAACGTATAACGTATACCGTATAACGTATAACGTATATCGTATAACGTACAACTTATAACGTATAACGTACAACGTATAACGTATTACGTATAACGTATAACGTATAACGTATAACGTATAACGTATAACGTATAATGTATAACGTATAACGTATAACGTATAACGTATAACGTATAACGTATAACGTATAACGTATAACGTATAACGTATAACGTACAACGTATAACGTATAACGTATAACGTATAACGTATAACGTATGACGTATAACGTATAACTTGTAACATATAACGTATAACGAATAACGTATAACCTATAACGTATAGCGTATAACGTATAACGTATAACGTATAATGTATAACGTATAACGTATAACGTATAAGGTATAACGTATAACGTATAACGTATAACGTATAACGTATAACGTATAACGTATAACGTATAGCGAATAACGTATAACGTATAACGTATAACGTATAACGTATAACCTATGACGTATAACGTGTAACGTATAACGTATAACGTATAACGTATAACGTATAACGTATAACGTATAACATGGAACGTACAACGTATAACGTATACCGTATAACGTATAACGTATATCGTATAACGTACAACTTATAACGTATAACGTACAACGTATAACGTATAACGTATAACGTATAACGTATAACGTATAACGTATAACGTATAACGTATAACGTATAACGTATAACGTATAACGTATAATGTATAACGTATACTAACGTATAACGTATAACGTATAACGTATAACGTATAACGTATAACGTATAACGTATAACGTATAACGTACAACGTATAACGTATAACGTATAACGTATAACGTATAACGTATGACGTATAACGTATAACTTGTAAACATATAATGTATAACGTATAACGTATAACCTATAACGTATAACGTATAACGTATAACGTATAACGTATAACGTATAACGTATAACGTATAACGTATAAAGTATTACGTATAACGTATAACGTATAACGTATAACGTATAACGTATAACGTATAACGTATAACGTATATAACGTATAACGTATAACGTATAACGTATAACGTATAACGTATAACGTATAACGTATAACGTATAACGTATAACGTATAACGTATAACGTATAACGTATAACGTATAACGTATAACGTATAACGTATAACGTATAACGTATAACGTATAACGTATATCGTATAACGTATAACGTATAACGTATAACGTATAAACGTATAACGTATAACGTATAACCTATGACGTATAACGTATAACGTATAACGTATAACTTGTAACGTATAACGTATAACGTATAACGTACAACGTATAACGTATAAACGTATAACGTATAACGTATAACGTATAACGTATAAACGTATAACGTATAACGTATAACGTATAACGTATAAAGTATAACGTATAACGTATAACGTATAACGTATAACGTATAACGTATAACGTATAACGTATGACGTATAACGTATAACGTATAACGTATAACGTATAACATATAACGTATAACCTATGAACGTATAACGTATAACGTATAACGTATAAACGTATAACGTATAACGTATAAACGTATAACGTATAATGTATAACGTATAACATGTAACGTATAGCGTATAACGTATAACGTATAACGCATAACGTATAACGTATAAACGTATAACGTATATCGTATAACGTATAACGTATAATGTATAACATGTAACGTCAAACGTATAACGTATACCGTATAACGTATAACTAATAACGTATAACGTATAACGCATAACGTATAACGTATAACGTATAACGTATAACGTATAACGTATAACGTATAACGCATAACGTATAACGTATAACGTACAACGTATAACGTATACCGTATAGCGTATAACGTATAACGTATAACGTATAACGTATAACATGTAACGTATAGCGTATAACGTATAACGTATAACGTATAACGTATAACGTATAACGTATAACGTATAACGTATAACGTATAACGTATAATGTATAACGTATAACGTATAACGTATAACGTATAACGTATAACTTATAACGTATAGCGTATAACTAATAACGTATAACGTATAACGCATAACGTATAACGTATAACGTATAACGTATAACGTATAAACGTATAACGCATAACGTATAACGTATAACGTATAACAAATAACGTATAACGTATAACGCATAACGTATAACGTATAACGTATAACGTATAACGTATAACGTATAACGTATAACGTATAACGTATAACGCATAACGTATAACGTATAACGTATAACGTATAACGTATAAAGTATAACGTATAACGTATAACGTATAACGTATAACGTATAACGTATAACGTATAACGTATATCGTATAACGTATAACGTATAATGTATAAAATGTAAAGTACAACGTATAACGTATACCGTATAATGTATAACAAATAACGTATAACGTATAACGCATAACGTATAACGTATATCGTATAACGTATAACGTATAACGTATAACGTATAACGCATAACGTATAACGCATAACGTATAACGTATAACGTATAACGTATAACGTATAAAGTATAACGTATAACGTATAGCGTATAACGTATAACGTATAACGTATAACGTATAACGTATAACGTATAACGTATAACCTATGACGTATAACGTATAACGTATAACGTATAACGTATAACGTATAACGTATAACGTATAACGTATAATGTATAACGTATAACATGTAACGTATAGCGTATAACGTATAACGTATAACGTATAACGTATAACGTATAACGTATATCGTATAACGTATAACGTATAACGTATAACGTATAACGTATAACCTATGACGTATAACGTATAACGTATAACGTATAACTTGTAACGTATAACGTATAACGTATAACGTACAACGTATAACGTATAACGTATAACGTATAACGTATAACGTATAACGTATAACGTATAACGTATAACGTATAAACGTATAACGTATAACGTATAACGTATAACGTATAACGTATAACGTATAACGTATAACGTATAAAGTATAACGTATAACGTATAACGTATTACGTATAACGTATAACGTATATCGTATAACGTATAACGTATAACGTATAACGTATAACGTATAACGTATAACGTATAACCTATGACGTATAACGTATAACGTACAACGTATAACTTGTAACGTATAACGTATAACGTATAACGTACAACGTATAACGTATAACGTATAACGTATAACGTATAACGTATAACGTATAACGTATAACGTATAACGTATAACGTATAACGTATAACGTATAAAGTATAACGTATAACGTATAACGTATAACGTATAACGTATAACGTATAACGTATAACCTATAACGTATAACGTATAACGTATAACGTTTAACGTATAACGTATAACGTATAAGGTATAACGTATAACGTATAACGTATAACGTATAACGTATGACCTATAACGTATAACGTATAACGTATAACATATAACGTATAACCTATGACGTATAACGTATAACGTATAACGTATAACGTATAACGTATAACGTATAACGTATAACGTATAACGTATAATGTATAACGTATAACATGTAACGTATAGCGTATAACGTATAACGTGTAACGCATAACGTATAACGTATAACGTATAACATATATCGTATAACGTATAACGTATAATGTATAACATGTAACGTACAACGTATAACGTATACCGTATAACGTATAACTAATAACGTATAACGTATAACGCATAACGTATAACGTATAACGTATAACGTATAACGTATAACGTATAACGTATAACGCATAACGTATAACGCGTAACGTATAACGTATAACGTATAACCTATGACGTATAACGTATAACGTATAACGTATAACGTATAACGTATAACGTATAACGTATAACGTATAACGTATAACGTATAACGTATAACGTATAACGTATAACCTATGACGTATAACGTGTAACGTATAACGTATAACGTATAACGTATAACGTATAACGTATAACGTATAACATGGAACGTACAACGTATAACGTATACCGTATAACGTATAACGTATATCGTATAACGTACAACTTATAACGTATAACGTACAACGTATAACGTATTACGTATAACGTATAACGTATAACGTATAACGTATAACGTATAACGTATAATGTATAACGTATAACGTATAACGTATAACGTATAACGTATAACGTATAACGTATAACGTATAACGTATAACGTATAACGTATAACGTACAACGTATAACGTATAACGTATAACGTATAACGTATAACGTATGACGTATAACGTATAACTTGTAACATATAACGTATAACGTATAACGTATAACCTATAACGTATAGCGTATAACGTATAACGTATAACGTATAATGTATAACGTATAACGTATAACGTATAAAGTATAACGTATAACGTATAACGTATAACGTATAACGTATAACGTATAACGTATAACGTATAACGTATAACGTATAACGAATAACGTATAACGTATAACGTATAACGTATAACGTATAACGTATAACGTATAACGTATAACGTATAACGTATAACGTATAACGTATAACGTATAACGTATAACGCATAACGTATAACGCATAACGTATAACGTATAACGTATAACCTATGACGTATAACGTATAACGTATAACGTATAACGTATAACGTATAACGTATAACGTATAACGTATAACGTATAACGTATAACGTATAACCTATGACGTATAACGTGTAACGTATAA
>NW_027479962.1:0-50715 GCF_051014685.1 Ptiloglossa arizonensis
TATCGCGAACGGATTGACCTAACCCAAAAATTCCTGGTGCGTCTGAAAGTAGAAACTCGCCCGATTACAACGGTATGTGTATTTTTTCCCTAGCCTGTTCTGATAAGCGTTTGGAGCAGCAGAATTGCGAACAATTTGTTCTCTTCTCAACCATTTCTTAGCTTCCAACTCCCATATCTCGCGAACGGATTGACCCAACCCAAAAATTCCTATTGCATTTGAAAGTAGAAACTCGCCCGATTACAACGTTACGCGTATTTTTCCCCTAGACCATTCTGGTTAAGCGATTGGAGCAGCAGAAATGCGAAAAATTTGTTGTCTTGTCAACCATTTCTTAGCTTCAAAGTCCCATATCTCGCGAACGGATTGACCTAACCCAAAAATTCCTATTGCATCTGAAAGAAGAAACTCCCCCGATTACAACGGTATGTGTATTTTTTCCCTAGGCCACTCTGTTTAAGCGTTTGGAGCAGCAGAATTGCGAAAAATTTTTTGCCTTCTCAACCATTTCTTGGCTTCAAACTCCCACATCTCGCGAACGGATTGACCTAACCCAAAAATTCCTTCTGCGTCTGAAAGTTGAAACTCGCCCGATTACAACGGTATGTGTATTTTCTCCCTAGGCCATTCTGGTTAAGCGTCTGGAGCAGCAGAATTGTGAAAAATTTTTTGCCTTCTCTACCATTTCTTGGCTTCAAACTCCCATATCTCGCGAACGGATTGACCTAACCCAAAAATTGCTGTTGCATTTGAAAGTAGAAACTCGCCCGATTACAACGGTACGTGTATTTTTCCCCTAGGCCATTCTGGTTAAGCGTTTGGAGCAGCAGAATTGCGAACAATTTGTTCTCTTCTCAACCATTTCTTAGCTTCCAACTCCCATATCTCGCGAACGGATTGACCCAACCCAAAACTTCCTATTGCATTTGAAAGTAGAAACTCGCCCGATTACAACGTTACGCGTATTTTTCCCCTAGGCCATTCTGGTTAAGCGATTGGAGCAGCAGAAATGCGAAAAATTTGTTGTCTTGTCAACCATTTCTTAGCTTCAAAGTCCCATATCTCGCGAACGGATTGACCTAACCCAAAAATTCCTATTGTGACTGAAAGTAGAAACTCGCCCGATTACAACGGTATGTGTATTTTGTCCCTAGGCCATTCGGGTTAAGCGTTTGGAGCAGCAGAAGTGCGAAAAATTTGTTGTCTTCTCAACCATTTCTTAGCTTCAAACAATCATATCTCACGAACGGATTGACCTAACCCAAACATTCCTATGGCATTTGAAAGTAGAAACTCGCCCGATTACAACGGTACGTGTATTTTTCCCCTAGGTCGTTCTAGTTAAGCGTTTGAAGCAGCAGAATTGCGAAAAATGTTTTGCCTTCTCAACCATTTCTTGGCTTCAATCTCCCATATCTCGCGAACGGATTGACCTAACACAAAAATTGCTGTTGCATCTGAAAGTAGAAACTCGCCCGATTACAACGGTACGTGTATTTTTCCCCTAGGCCATTCTGGTTAAGCGATGGGAGCAGCAGAATTGCGAAAAATTTGTTGTCTTGTCAACCATTTCTTAGATTTAAAGTCCCATATCTCGCGAACGGATTGACCTACCCCAAAAATTCCTATTGTATCTGAAAGTAGAAACTCGCCCGATTACAACGTTATGCGTATTTTTTCCCTTGGCCATTCTGCTTAAGCGTTTGGAGCAGCAGAATTGCGAAAAATTTGTTGTCTTCTCAACCATTTCTTGGCTTCAAACTCCCATATCTGGCGAACGGATTGACCTAACCCAAAAATTGCTGTTGCATTTGAAAGTAGAAACTCGCCCGATTACAACGGTACGTGTATTTTTCCCCTAGGCCATTCTGGTTAAGCGATTGGAGCAGCAGAATTGCGAAAAATTTGTTGACTTCTCAACCATTTCTTAGATTCAAAGTCCCATATCTCGCGAACGGATTGACCAAACCCAAAAATTCCTTCTGCGTCTGAAAGTAGAAACTCGCCCGATTACAACGGTATGTGTATTTTCTCCCTAGGCCATTCTGGTTAAGCGTCTGGAGCAGCAGAATTGTGAAAAATTTTTTGCCTTCTCTACCATTTCTTGGCTTCAAACTCCCATATCTCGCGAACGGATTTTCTAACCCAAAAATTCCTGCTGCGTCTGAAAGTAGAAACTCGCCCGATTACAACGGTATGCGTATTTTTTCCCTGGGCCGTTCTGGTTAAGCGTTTGGAGCAGCAGAATTGCGAAAATTTTTTGCCTTCTCAACCATTTCTTGGCTTCAAACTCCCATATCTCTTGAACGGATTGACCTAACCCAAAAATTCCTATTGCATCTGAAAGAAGAAACTCCCCCGATTACAACGGTATGTGTATTTTTTCCCTAGGCCACTCTGTTTAAGCGTTTGGAGCAGCAGAATTGCGAAAAATTTTTTGCCTTCTCAACCATTTCTTGGCTTCAAACTCCCACATCTCGCGAACGGATTGACCTAACCCAAAAATTCCTTCTGCGTCTGAAAGTAGAAACTCGCCCGATTACAACGGTATGTGTATTTTGTCCCTAGGCCATTCGGGTTAAGCGTTTGGAGCAGCAGAAGTGCGAAAAATTTGTTGTCTTCTCAACCATTTCTTAGCTTCAAACAATCATATCTCACGAACGGATTGACCTAACCCAAACATTCCTATGGCATTTGAAAGTAGAAACTCGCCCGATTACAACGGTACGTGTATTTTTCCCCTAGGTCATTCTAGTTAAGCGTTTGAAGCAGCAGAATTGCGAAAAATTTTTTGCCTTCTCAACCATTTCTTGGCTTCAAACTCCCATATCTCGCGAACGGATTGACCTAACACAAAAATTGCTGTTGCATCTGAAAGTAGAAACTCGCCCGATTACAACGGTACGTGTATTTTTCCCCTAGGCCATTCTGGTTAAGCGATGGGAGCAGCAGAAGTGCGAAAAATTTGTTGTCTTGTCAACCATTTCTTAGATTTAAAGTCCCATATCTCGCGAACGGATTGACCTAACCCAAAAATTCCTATTGTATCTGAAAGTAGAAACTCGCCCGATTACAACGGTATGCGTATTTTTTCCCTTGGCCATTCTGCTTAAGCGTTTGGAGCAGCAGAATTGCGAAAAATTTGTTGTCTTCTCAACCATTTCTTGGCTTCAAACTCCCATATCTCGCGAACGGATTGACCTAACCCAAAAATTGCTGTTGCATTTGAAAGTAGAAACTCGCCCGATTACAACGGTACGTGTATTTTCTCCCTAGGCCATTCTGGTTAAGCGTCTGGAGCAGCAGAATTGTGAAAAATTTTTTGCCTTCTCTACCATTTCTTGGCTTCAAACTCCCATATCTCGCGAACGGATTGACCTAACCCAAAAATTCCTGCTGCGTCTGAAAGTAGAAACTCGCCCGATTACAACGGTATGCGTATTTTTTCCCTGGGCCGTTCTGGTTAAGCGTTTGGAGCAGCAGAATTGCGAAAAATTTTTTGCCTTCTCAACCATTTCTTGGCTTCAAACTCCCATATCTCTTGAACGGATTGACCTAACCCAAAAATTCCTATTGCATCTGAAAGAAGAAACTCCCCCGATTACAACGGTATGTGTATTTTTTCCCTAGGCCACTCTGTTTAAGCGTTTGGAGCAGCAGAATTGCGAAAAATTTTTTGCCTTCTCAACCATTTCTTGGCTTCAAACTCCCACATCTCGCGAACGGATTGACCTAACCCAAAAATTCCTTCTGCGTCTGAAAGTAGAAACTCGCCCGATTACAACGGTATGTGTATTTTCTCCCTAGGCCATTCTGGTTAAGCGTCTGGAGCAGCAGAATTGTGAAAAATTTTTTGCCTTCTCTACCATTTCTTGGCTTCAAACTCCCATATCTCGCGAACGGATTGACCTAACCCAAAAGTTGCTGTTGCATTTGAAAGTAGAAACTCGCCCGATTACAACGGTACGTGTATTTTTCCCCTAGGCCATTCTGGTTAAGCGATTGGAGCAGCAGAAGTGCGAAAAATTTGTTGTCTTGTCTACCATTTCTTAGCTTCAAAGTCCCATATCTCGCGAACGGATTGACCTAACCCAAAAATTCCTATTGTGACTGAAAGTAGAAACGCGCCCGATTACAACGGTATGTGTATTTTGTCCCTAGGCCATTCGGGTTAAGCGTTTGGAGCAGCAGAAGTGCGAAAAATTTGTTGTCTTCTCAACCATTTCTTAGCTTCAAACAATCATATCTCACGAACGGATTGACCTAACCCAAACATTCCTATGGCATTTGAAAGTAGAAACTCGCCCGATTACAACGGTACGTGTATTTTTCCCCTAGGTCATTCTAGTTAAGCGTTTGAAGCAGCAGAATTGCGAATAATTTTTTGCCTTCTCAACCATTTCTTGGCTTCAAACGCCCATATCTCGCGAACGGTTTGACCTAATCCAAAAATTCCTATTGTAACTGAAAGTAGAAACTCGACCGATTACAACGGTTTGTGTATTTTTTCCCTAGGCCATTCTGGTTAAGCGTTTGAAGCAGCAGAATTGCGAAAAATTTTTTGCCTTCTCAACCATTTCTTGGCTTCAAACTCCCATATCTCGCGAACGGATTGACCTAACCCTAAAATTCCTATCGCTCCTGAAAGTAGAAACTCGCCCGATTACAACGGTATGTGTATTTTTTCCCTAGGCCATTCTGGTTAAGCGTTTGAAGCAGCAGAATTGCGAATAATTTTTTGCCTTCTCAACCATTTCTTGGCTTCAAACTCCCATATCTCTTGAACGGATTGACCTAACCCAAAAATTCCTATTGCATCTGAAAGAAGAAACTCCCCCGATTACAACGGTATGTGTATTTTTCCCCTAGGCCATTCTGGTTAAGCGATTGGAGCAGCAGAATTGCGAAAAATTTGTTGTCTTCTCAACCATTTCTTGGCTTCAAACTCCCACATATCGCGAACGGATTGACCTAACCCAAAAATTCCTGGTGCGTCTGAAAGTAGAAACTCGCCCGATTACAACGGTATGTGTATTTTTTCCCTAGCCTGTTCTGATAAGCGTTTGGAGCAGCAGAATTGCGAACAATTTGTTCTCTTCTCAACCATTTCTTAGCTTCCAACTCCCATATCTCGCGAACGGATTGACCCAACCCAAAAATTCCTATTGCATTTGAAAGTAGAAACTCGCCCGATTACAACGTTACGCGTATTTTTCCCCTAGACCATTCTGGTTAAGCGATTGGAGCAGCAGAAATGCGAAAAATTTGTTGTCTTGTCAACCATTTCTTAGCTTCAAAGTCCCATATCTCGCGAACGGATTGACCTAACCCAAAAATTCCTATTGTGACTGAAAGTAGAAACTCGTCCGATTACAACGGTATGTGTATTTTGTCCCTAGGCCATTCGGGTTAAGCGTTTGGAGCAGCAGAAGTGCGAAAAATTTGTTGTCTTCTCAACCATTTCTTAGCTTCAAACAATCATATCTCACGAACGGATTGACCTAACCCAAACATTCCTATGTCATTTGAAAGTAGAAACTCGCCCGATTACAACGGTACGTGTATTTTTCCCCTAGGTCATTCTAGTTAAGCGTTTGAAGCAGCAGAATTGCGAAAAATTTTTTGCTTTCTCAACCATTTCTTGGCTTCAAACTCCCATATCTCGCGAACGGATTGACCTAACCCAAAAATTGCTGTTGCATCTGAAAGTAGAAACTCGCCCGATTACAACGGTACGTGTATTTTTCCCCTAGGCCATTCTGGTTAAGCGATGGGAGCAGCAGAAGTGCGAAAAATTTGTTGTCTTGTCAACCATTTCTTAGATTTAAAGTCCCATATCTCGCGAACGGATTGACCTAACCCAAAAATTCCTATTGTATCTGAAAGTAGAAACTCGCCCGATTACAACGGTATGCGTATTTTTTCCCTTGGCCATTCTGCTTAAGCGTTTGGAGCAGCAGAATTGCGAAAAATTTGTTGTCTTCTCAACCATTTCTTGGCTTCAAACTCCCATATCTCGCGAACGGATTGACCTAACCCAAAAATTGCTGTTGCATTTGAAAGTAGAAACTCGCCCGATTACAAAGGTATGCGTATTTTTTCCCTGGGCCATTCTGGTTAAGCGTTTGGAGCAGCAGAATTGCGAAAAATTTTTTGCCTTCTCAACCATTTCTTGGCTTCAAACTCCCATATCTCTTGAACGGATTGACCTAACCCAAAAATTCCTATTGCATCTGAAAGAAGAAACTCCCCCGATTACAACGGTATGTGTATTTTTTCCCTAGGCCACTCTGTTTAAGCGTTTGGAGCAGCAGAATTGCGAAAAATTTTTTGCCTTCTCAACCATTTCTTGGCTTCAAACTCCCACATCTCGCGAACGGATTGACCTAACCCAAAAATTCCTTCTGCGTCTGAAAGTTGAAACTCGCCCGATTACAACGGTATGTGTATTTTCTCCCTAGGCCATTCTGGTTAAGCGTCTGGAGCAGCAGAATTGTGAAAAATTTTTTGCCTTCTCTACCATTTCTTGGCTTCAAACTCCCATATCTCGCGAACGGATTGACCTAACCCAAAAATTGCTGTTGCATTTGAAAGTAGAAACTCGCCCGATTACAACGGTACGTGTATTTTTCCCCTAGGCCATTCTGGTTAAGCGTTTGGAGCAGCAGAATTGCGAACAATTTGTTCTCTTCTCAACCATTTCTTAGCTTCCAACTCCCATATCTCGCGAACGGATTGACCCAACCCAAAACTTCCTATTGCATTTGAAAGTAGAAACTCGCCCGATTACAACGTTACGCGTATTTTTCCCCTAGGCCATTCTGGTTAAGCGATTGGAGCAGCAGAAATGCGAAAAATTTGTTGTCTTGTCAACCATTTCTTAGCTTCAAAGTCCCATATCTCGCGAACGGATTGACCTAACCCAAAAATTCCTATTGTGACTGAAAGTAGAAACTCGCCCGATTACAACGGTATGTGTATTTTGTCCCTAGGCCATTCGGGTTAAGCGTTTGGAGCAGCAGAAGTGCGAAAAATTTGTTGTCTTCTCAACCATTTCTTAGCTTCAAACAATCATATCTCACGAACGGATTGACCTAACCCAAACATTCCTATGGCATTTGAAAGTAGAAACTCGCCCGATTACAACGGTACGTGTATTTTTCCCCTAGGTCGTTCTAGTTAAGCGTTTGAAGCAGCAGAATTGCGAAAAATTTTTTGCCTTCTCAACCATTTCTTGGCTTCAATCTCCCATATCTCGCGAACGGATTGACCTAACACAAAAATTGCTGTTGCATCTGAAAGTAGAAACTCGCCCGATTACAACGGTACGTGTATTTTTCCCCTAGGCCATTCTGGTTAAGCGATGGGAGCAGCAGAATTGCGAAAAATTTGTTGTCTTGTCAACCATTTCTTAGATTTAAAGTCCCATATCTCGCGAACGGATTGACCTACCCCAAAAATTCCTATTGTATCTGAAAGTAGAAACTCGCCCGATTACAACGTTATGCGTATTTTTTCCCTTGGCCATTCTGCTTAAGCGTTTGGAGCAGCAGAATTGCGAAAAATTTGTTGTCTTCTCAACCATTTCTTGGCTTCAAACTCCCATATCTCGCGAACGGATTGACCTAACCCAAAAATTGCTGTTGCATTTGAAAGTAGAAACTCGCCCGATTACAACGGTACGTGTATTTTTCCCCTAGGCCATTCTGGTTAAGCGATTGGAGCAGCAGAATTGCGAAAAATTTGTTGACTTCTCAACCATTTCTTAGATTCAAAGTCCCATATCTCGCGAACGGATTGACCAAACCCAAAAATTCCTTCTGCGTCTGAAAGTAGAAACTCGCCCGATTACAACGGTATGTGTATTTTCTCCCTAGGCCATTCTGGTTAAGCGTCTGGAGCAGCAGAATTGTGAAAAATTTTTTGCCTTCTCTACCATTTCTTGGCTTCAAACTCCCATATCTCGCGAACGGATTTTCTAACCCAAAAATTCCTGCTGCGTCTGAAAGTAGAAACTCGCCCGATTACAACGGTATGCGTATTTTTTCCCTGGGCCGTTCTGGTTAAGCGTTTGGAGCAGCAGAATTGCGAAAAATTTTTTGCCTTCTCAACCATTTCTTGGCTTCAAACTCCCATATCTCTTGAACGGATTGACCTAACCCAAAAATTCCTATTGCATCTGAAAGAAGAAACTCCCCCGATTACAACGGTATGTGTATTTTTTCCCTAGGCCACTCTGTTTAAGCGTTTGGAGCAGCAGAATTGCGAAAAATTTTTTGCCTTCTCAACCATTTCTTGGCTTCAAACTCCCACATCTCGCGAACGGATTGACCTAACCCAAAAATTCCTTCTGCGTCTGAAAGTAGAAACTCGCCCGATTACAACGGTATGTGTATTTTGTCCCTAGGCCATTCGGGTTAAGCGTTTGGAGCAGCAGAAGTGCGAAAAATTTGTTGTCTTCTCAACCATTTCTTAGCTTCAAACAATCATATCTCACGAACGGATTGACCTAACCCAAACATTCCTATGGCATTTGAAAGTAGAAACTCGCCCGATTACAACGGTACGTGTATTTTTCCCCTAGGTCATTCTAGTTAAGCGTTTGAAGCAGCAGAATTGCGAAAAATTTTTTGCCTTCTCAACCATTTCTTGGCTTCAAACTCCCATATCTCGCGAACGGATTGACCTAACACAAAAATTGCTGTTGCATCTGAAAGTAGAAACTCGCCCGATTACAACGGTACGTGTATTTTTCCCCTAGGCCATTCTGGTTAAGCGATGGGAGCAGCAGAAGTGCGAAAAATTTGTTGCCTTGTCAACCATTTCTTAGATTTAAAGTCCCATATCTCGCGAACGGATTGACCTAACCCAAAAATTCCTATTGTATCTGAAAGTAGAAACTCGCCCGATTACAACGGTATGCGTATTTTTTCCCTTGGCCATTCTGCTTAAGCGTTTGGAGCAGCAGAATTGCGAAAAATTTGTTGTCTTCTCAACCATTTCTTGGCTTCAAACTCCCATATCTCGCGAACGGATTGACCTAACCCAAAAATTGCTGTTGCATTTGAAAGTAGAAACTCGCCCGATTACAACGGTACGTGTATTTTCTCCCTAGGCCATTCTGGTTAAGCGTCTGGAGCAGCAGAATTGTGAAAAATTTTTTGCCTTCTCTACCATTTCTTGGCTTCAAACTCCCATATCTCGCGAACGGATTGACCTAACCCAAAAATTCCTGCTGCGTCTGAAAGTAGAAACTCGCCCGATTACAACGGTATGCGTATTTTTTCCCTGGGCCGTTCTGGTTAAGCGTTTGGAGCAGCAGAATTGCGAAAAATTTTTTGCCTTCTCAACCATTTCTTGGCTTCAAACTCCCATATCTCTTGAACGGATTGACCTAACCCAAAAATTCCTATTGCATCTGAAAGAAGAAACTCCCCCGATTACAACGGTATGTGTATTTTTTCCCTAGGCCACTCTGTTTAAGCGTTTGGAGCAGCAGAATTGCGAAAAATTTTTTGCCTTCTCAACCATTTCTTGGCTTCAAACTCCCACATCTCGCGAACGGATTGACCTAACCCAAAAATTCCTTCTGCGTCTGAAAGTAGAAACTCGCCCGATTACAACGGTATGTGTATTTTCTCCCTAGGCCATTCTGGTTAAGCGTCTGGAGCAGCAGAATTGTGAAAAATTTTTTGCCTTCTCTACCATTTCTTGGCTTCAAACTCCCATATCTCGCGAACGGATTGACCTAACCCAAAAGTTGCTGTTGCATTTGAAAGTAGAAACTCGCCCGATTACAACGGTACGTGTATTTTTCCCCTAGGCCATTCTGGTTAAGCGATTGGAGCAGCAGAAGTGCGAAAAATTTGTTGTCTTGTCTACCATTTCTTAGCTTCAAAGTCCCATATCTCGCGAACGGATTGACCTAACCCAAAAATTCCTATTGTGACTGAAAGTAGAAACGCGCCCGATTACAACGGTATGTGTATTTTGTCCCTAGGCCATTCGGGTTAAGCGTTTGGAGCAGCAGAAGTGCGAAAAATTTGTTGTCTTCTCAACCATTTCTTAGCTTCAAACAATCATATCTCACGAACGGATTGACCTAACCCAAACATTCCTATGGCATTTGAAAGTAGAAACTCGCCCGATTACAACGGTACGTGTATTTTTCCCCTAGGTCATTCTAGTTAAGCGTTTGAAGCAGCAGAATTGCGAATAATTTTTTGCCTTCTCAACCATTTCTTGGCTTCAAACGCCCATATCTCGCGAACGGTTTGACCTAATCCAAAAATTCCTATTGTAACTGAAAGTAGAAACTCGACCGATTACAACGGTTTGTGTATTTTTTCCCTAGGCCATTCTGGTTAAGCGTTTGAAGCAGCAGAATTGCGAAAAATTTTTTGCCTTCTCAACCATTTCTTGGCTTCAAACTCCCATATCTCGCGAACGGATTGACCTAACCCTAAAATTCCTATCGCTCCTGAAAGTAGAAACTCGCCCGATTACAACGGTATGTGTATTTTTTCCCTAGGCCATTCTGGTTAAGCGTTTGAAGCAGCAGAATTGCGAATAATTTTTTGCCTTCTCAACCATTTCTTCGCTTCAAACTCCCATATCTCGCGAACGGATTGACCTAACCCAAAAATTCCTATTGCATCTGAAAGTAGAAAATCGCCCGATTACAACGGTATGAGTATTTTTGCCCTAGGCCATTCTGGTTAAGCGTTTGGAGCAGCAGAAGGGCGAAAAATTTGTTGTCTCGTAAACCATTTCTTAGCTTCAAACTCCCATATCTCGCGAACGGATTGACCTAACCCAAAAATTCCTATTGCATCTGAAAGTAGAAACTCGCCCGATTACAACGGTATGTGTATTTTTCCCTAGGCCATTCTGGTTAAGCGTTTGGAGCAGCAGAATTGCGAACAATTTGTTCTCTTCTCAACCATTTCTTAGCTTCCAACTCCCATATCTCGCGAACGGATTGACCTAACCCAAAAATTCCTATCGCTCCTGAAAGTAGAAACTCGCCCGATTACAACGGTATGTGTATTTTTCCCTAGGCCATTCTGGTTAAGCGTTTGGAGCAGCAGAATTGCGAACAATTTGTTCTCTTCTCAACCATTTCTTAGCTTCCAACTCCCATATCTCGCGAACGGATTGACCTAACCCAAAAATTCCTATTGCATTTGAAAGTAGAAACTCGCCCGATTACAACGGTACGTGTATTTTTCCCCTAGGTCATTCTAGTTTAGCGTTTGAAGCAGCAGAATTGCGAAAAATTTTTTGCCTTCTCAACCATTTCTTGGCTTCAAACTCCCATATCTCGCGAACGGATTGACCTAACCCAAAAATTCCTATCGCATCTGAAAGTAGAAACTCGCCCGATTACAACGGTATGTGTATTTTTTCCCTAGGCCACTCTCTTTAAGCGTTTGGAGCAGCAGAATTGCGAAAAATTTGTTGACTTCTCAACCATTTCTTAGCTTCAAACAATCATATCTCACGAACGGATTGACCTAACCCAAACATTCCTATGGCATTTGAAAGTAGAAACTCGCCCGATTACAACGGTACGTGTATTTTTCCCCTAGGTCATTCTAGTTTAGCGTTTGAAGCAGCAGAATTGCGAAAAATTTTTTGCCTTCTCAACCATTTCTTGGCTTCAAACTCCCATATCTCGCGAACGGATTGACCTAACCCTAAAATTCCTATCGCATCTGAAAGTAGAAACTCGCCCGATTACAACGGTATGTGTATTTTTTCCCTAGGCCATTCTGGTTAAGCGTTTGAAGCAGCAGAATTGCGAATAATTTTTTGCCTTCTCAACCATTTCTTGGCTTCAAACTCCCATATCTCGCGAACGGTTTGACCTAATCCAAAAATTCCTATTGTAACTGAAAGTAGAAACTCGACCGATTACAACGGTTTGTGTATTTTTTCCCTAGGCCATTCTGGTTAAGCGTTTGAAGCAGCAGAATTGCGAAAAATTTTTTGCCTTCTCAACCATTTCTTGGCTTCAAACTCCCATATCTCGCGAACGGATTGACCTAACCCTAAAATTCCTATCGCTTCTGAAAGTAGAAACTCGCCCGATTACAACGGTATGTGTATTTTTTCCCTAGGCCATTCTGGTTAAGCGTTTGAAGCAACAGAATTGCGAATAATTTTTTGCCTTCTCAACCATTTCTTGGCTTCAAACTCCCATATCTCGCGAACGGATTGACCTAACCCAAAAATTCCTATTGCATCTGAAAGTAGAAAATCGCCCGGTTACAACGGTATGTGTATTTTTGCCCTAGGCCATTCTGGTTAAGCGTTTGGAGCAGCAGAAGGGCGAAAAATTTGTTGTCTCCTAAACCATTTCTTAGCTTCAAACTCCCATAGCTCGCGAACGGATTGACCTAACCCAAAAATTCCTATTGCGTCTGAAAGTAGAAACTCGCCCGATTACAACGGTATGTGTATTTTTTCCCTAGGCCATTCTGGTTAAGCGTTTGGAGCAGCAGAATTGCGAAAAATTTGTTTCCTTCACAACCATTTCTTGGATTCAAACTCCCATATCTCGCGAACGGATTGACATAACCCAAAAATTCCTGTTGCATCAGAAAGTAGAAACTCGCCCGAATACAGCGGTATGTGTATGTTTTCCCTAGGCCATTCTGGTTAAGCGTTTGAAGCAACAGAATTGCGAATAATTTTTTGCCTTCTCAACCATTTCTTGGCTTCAAACTCCCATATCTCGCGAACGGATTGACCTAACCCAAAAATTCCTATTGCATCTGAAAGTAGAAAATCGCCCGATTACAACGGTATGTGTATTTTTGCCCTAGGCCATTCTGGTTAAGCGTTTGGAGCAGCAGAAGGGCGAAAAATTTGTTGTCTCCTAAACCATTTCTTAGCTTCAAACTCCCATAGCTCGCGAACGGATTGACCTAACCCAAAAATTCCTATTGCGTCTGAAAGTAGAAACTCGCCCGATTACAACGGTATGTGTATTTTTTCCCTAGGCCATTCTGGTTAAGCGTTTGGAGCAGCAGAATTGCGAAAAATTTGTTTCCTTCACAACCATTTCTTGGATTCAAACTCCCATATCTCGCGAACGGATTGACATAACCCAAAAATTCCTGTTGCATCAGAAAGTAGAAACTCGCCCGAATACAGCGGTATGTGTATGTTTTCCCTAGGATATTCTGGTTAAGCGTTTGGAGCAGCAGAATTGCGAAAAATTTTTTGCATCTCAACCACTTCTTGGCTTCAAACTCCCATATCTCGCGAACGGATTGACCTAACCCAAAAATTCCTATTGCATCTGAAAGTAGAAACTCGCCCGATTACAACGGTACGTGTATTTTCTCCCTAGGCCATTCTGGTTAAGCGTTTGGAGCAGCAGAATTGCGAAAAATTTTTTGCCTTATCAACCATTTCTTGGCTTCAAACTCCCATATCTCGCGAACGGATTTACATAACCCAAAAATTCCTGTTGCATCAGAAAGCAGAAACTCGCCCGATTACAACGGTATGCGTATTTTTTCCCTAGTCAATTCTGGTTAAGCGATTGGAGCAGCAGAATTGTGAACAATTTGTTCTCTTCTCAACCATTTCTTAGCTTCCAACTCCCATATCTCGCGAACGGATTGACCTAACCCAAAAATTCCTATTGCATTTGATAGTAGAAACTCTCCCGATTACAACGGTGCGTGTATTTTTCCCCTACGCCATTCTGGTTAAGCGATTGGAGCAGCAGAATTGCGAAAAATTTTTTGCCTTATCAACCATTTCTTGGCTTCAAACTCCCATATCTCGCGAACGGATTTACCTAACCCAAAAATTCCTATTGCATCAGAAAGCAGAAACTCGCCCGATTACAACGGTATGCGTATTTTTTCCCTAGTCAATTCTGGTTAAGCGATTGGAGCAGCAGAATTGTGAACAATTTGTTCTCTTCTCAACTATTTCTTAGCTTCCAACTCCCATATCTCGCGAACGGATTGACCTAACCCAAAAATTCCTATTGCATCTGAAAGTAGAAACTCGCCCGGTTACAACGGTATGTGTATTTTTTCCCTAGGCCATTCTGGTTAAGCGCTTGGAGCAGCGGAAGTGCGAAAAATTTGTTGTCTCCTCAACCATTTCTTAGCTTCAAACTCCCATATCTCGCGAATGGATGGACCTAACCCAAAAATTCCTATTGCATCTGAAAGTAGAAACTCGCCCGATTACAACGGTATGTGTATTTTTTCCCTAGGATATTCTGGTTAAGCGTTTGGAGCAGCAGAATTGCGAAAAATTTTTTCCATCTCAACCATTTCTTGGCTTCAAACTCCCATATCTCGCGAACGGATTGACCTAACCCAAAAATTGCTGTTGCATTTGAAAGTAGAAACTCGCCCGATTACAACGGTACGTGTATTTTTCCCCTAGGCCATTCTGGTTAAGCGATTGGAGCAGCAGAATTGCGAAAAATTTTTTGCATCTCAACCATTTCTTGGCTTCAAACTCCCATATCTCGCGAACGGATTGACCTAACCCAAAAATTCCTATTGCATCTGAAAGTAGAAACTCGCCCGATTACAACGGTACGTGTATTTTCTCCCTAGGCCATTCTAGTTAAGCGTTTGAAGCAGCAGAATTGCGAAAAATTTTTTGCCTTCTCAACCATTTCTTGGCTTCAAACTCCCATATCTCGCGAACGGATTGACCTAACACAAAAATTGCTGTTGCATCTGAAAGTAGAAACTCGCCCGATTACAACGGTACGTGTATTTTTCCCCTAGGCCATTCTGGTTAAGCGATTGGAGCAGCAGAATTGCGAAAAATTTGTTGTCTTCTCAACCATTTCTTAGATTCAAAGTCCCATATCTCGCGAACGGATTGACCAAACCCAAAAATTCCTTCTGCGTCTGAAAGTAGAAACTCGCCCGATTACAACGGTATGTGTATTTTCTCCCTAGGCCATTCTGGTTAAGCGTCTGGAGCAGCAGAATTGTGAAAAATTTTTTGCCTTCTCTACCATTTCTTGGCTTCAAACTCCCACATCTCGCGCGCGGATTGACCAAACCCAAAAATTCCTACTATATCTGAAAGTAGAAATTCGCCCGATTACAAGGGTATGTGTATTTTTTCACTAGGCTATTCTTGTTAAGCGTTTGGAGCAGCAGAAGTGCGAAAAATTTGGTGCCTTCTCAACCATTTCTTAGCTTCAAACAATCATATCTCACGAACGGATTGACCTAACCCAAACATTCCTATGGCATTTGAAAGTAGAAACTCGCCCGATTACAACGGTACGTGTATTTTTCCCCTACGCCATTCTGGTTAAGCGATTGGAGCAGCAGAATTGCGAAAAATTTTTTGCCTTATCAACCATTTCTTGGCTTCAAACTCCCATATCTCGCGAACGGATTTACCTAACCCAAAAATTCCTATTGCATCAGAAAGCAGAAACTCGCCCGATTACAACGGTATGCGTATTTTTTCCCTAGTCAATTCTGGTTAAGCGATTGGAGCAGCAGAATTGTGAACAATTTGTTCTCTTCTCAACTATTTCTTAGCTTCCAACTCCCATATCTCGCGAACGGATTGATCTAACCCAAAAATTCCTATTGCATCTGAAAGTAGAAACTCGCCCGGTTACAACGGTATGTATATTTTTTCCCTAGGCCATTCTGGTTAAGCGTTTGGAGCAGCGGAAGTGCGAATAATTTGTTGTCTCCTCAACCATTTCTTAGCTTCAAACTCCCATATCTCGCGAATGGATGGACCTAACCCAAAAATTCCTATTGCATCTGAAAGTAGAAACTCGCCCGATTACAACGGTATGTGTATTTTTTCCCTAGGATATTCTGGTTAAGCGTTTGGAGCAGCAGAATTGCGAAAAATTTTTTCCATCTCAACCATTTCTTGGCTTCAAACTCCCATATCTCGCGAACGGATTGACCTAACCCAAAAATTGCTGTTGCATTTGAAAGTAGAAACTCGCCCGATTACAACGGTACGTGTATTTTTCCCCTAGGCCATTCTGGTTAAGCGATTGGAGCAGCAGAATTGCGAAAAATTTGTTGTCTTCTCAACCATTTCTTAGATTCAAAGTCCCATATCTCGCGAACGGATTGACCAAACCCAAAAATTCCTTCTGCGTCTGAAAGTAGAAACTCGCCCGATTACAACGGTATGTGTATTTTCTCCCTAGGCCATTCTGGTTAAGCGTCTGGAGCAGCAGAATTGTGAAAAATTTTTTGCCTTCTCTACCATTTCTTGGCTTCAAACTCCCATATCTCGCGAACGGATTGACCTAACCCAAAAATTCCTGCTGCGTCTGAAAGTAGAAACTCGCCCGATTACAACGGTACGTGTATTTTTTCCCTAGGCCATTCTGGTTAAGCGTTTGGAGCAGCAGAATTGCGAAAAATTTTTTGCCTTATCTACCATTTCTTGGCTTCAAACTCCCATATCTCGCGAACGGATTGACCTAACCCAAAAATTGCTGTTGCATCTGAAAGTAGAAACTCGCCCGATTACAACGGTACGTGTATTTTTCCCCTAGGTCATTCTAGTTAAGCGTTTGAAGCAGCAGAATTGCGAAAAATTTTTTGCCTTCTCAACCATTTCTTGGCTTCAAACTCCCATATCTCGCGAACGGATTGACCTAACACAAAAATTGCTGTTGCATCTGAAAGTAGAAACTCGCCCGATTACAACGGTACGTGTATTTTTCCCCTAGGCCATTCTGGTTAAGCGATTGGAGCAGCAGAATTGCGAAAAATTTGTTGTCTTCTCAACCATTTCTTAGATTCAAAGTCCCATATCTCGCGAACGGATTGACCAAACCCAAAAATTCCTTCTGCGTCTGAAAGTAGAAACTCGCCCGATTACAACGGTATGTGTATTTTCTCCCTAGGCCATTCTGGTTAAGCGTCTGGAGCAGCAGAATTGTGAAAAATTTTTTGCCTTCTCTACCATTTCTTGGCTTCAAACTCCCACATCTCGCGCGCGGATTGACCAAACCCAAAAATTCCTACTATATCTGAAAGTAGAAATTCGCCCGATTACAAGGGTATGTGTATTTTTTCACTAGGCTATTCTTGTTAAGCGTTTGGAGCAGCAGAAGTGCGAAAAATTTGGTGCCTTCTCAACCATTTCTTAGCTTCAAACAATCATATCTCACGAACGGATTGACCTAACCCAAACATTCCTATGGCATTTGAAAGTAGAAACTCGCCCGATTACAACGGTACGTGTACTTTTCCCCTAGGTCATTCTAGTTAAGCGTTTGAAGCAGCAGAATTGCGAAAAATTTTTTGCCTTCTCAACCATTTCTTGGCTTCAAACTCCCATATCTCGCGAACGGATTGACCTAACCCTAAAATTCCTATCGCATCTGAAAGTAGAAACTCGCCCGATTACAACGGTATGTGTATTTTTTCCCTAGGCCATTCTGGTTAAGCGTTTGAAGCAGCAGAATTGCGAATAATTTTTTGCCTTCTCAACCATTTCTTGGCTTCAAACTCCCATATCTCGCGAACGGTTTGACCTAATCCAAAAATTCCTATTGTAACTGAAAGTGGAAACTCGACCGATTACAACGGTTTGTGTATTTTTTCCCTAGGCCATTCTGGTTAAGCGTTTGAAGCAGCAGAATTGCGAAAAATTTTTTGCCTTCTCAACCATTTCTTGGCTTCAAACTCCCATATCTCGCGAACGGATTGACCTAACCCTAAAATTCCTATCGCTTCTGAAAGTATAAACTCGCCCGATTACAACGGTATGTGTATTTTTTCCCTAGGCCATTCTGGTTAAGCGTTTGAAGCAGCAGAATTGCGAATAATTTTTTGCCTTCTCAACCATTTCTTGGCTTCAAACTCCCATATCTCGCGAACGGATTGACCTAACCCAAAAATTCCTATTGCATCTGAAAGTAGAAACTCGCCCGATTACAACGGTACGTGTATTTTCTCCCTAGGCCATTCTGGTTAAGCGTTTGGAGCAGCAGAATTGCGAAAAATTTTTTGCCTTATCAACCATTTCTTGGCTTCAAACTCCCATATCTCGCGAACGGATTTCCCTAACCCAAAAATTCCTGTTGCATCAGAAAGCAGAAACTCGCCCGATTACAACGGTATGCGTATTTTTTCCCTAGTAAATTCTGGTTAAGCGATTGGAGCAGCAGAATTGTGAACAATTTGTTCTCTTCTCAACTATTTCTTAGCTTCCAACTCCCATATCTCGCGAACGGATTGACCTAACCCAAAAATTCCTATTGCATCTGAAAGTAGAAACTCGCCCGGTTACAACGGTATGTATATTTTTTCCCTAGGCCATTCTGGTTAAGCGTTTGGAGCAGCGGAAGTGCGAAAAATTTGTTGTCTCCTCAACCATTTCTTAGCTTCAAACTCCCATATCTCGCGAATGGATGGACCTAACCCAAAAATTCCTATTGCATCTGAAAGTAGAAACTCGCCCGATTACAACGGTATGTGTATTTTTTCCCTAGGATATTCTGGTTAAGCGTTTGGAGCAGCAGAATTGCGAAAAATTTTTTCCATCTCAACCATTTCTTGGCTTCAAACTCCCATATCTCGCGAACGGATTGAACTAACCCAAAAATTTCTGTTGCATTTGAAAGTAGAAACTCGCCCGATTACAACGGTACGTGTATTTTTCCCCTAGGCCATTCTGGTTAAGCGATTGGAGCAGCAGAAATGCGAAAAATTTGTTGTCTTCTCAACCATTTCTTAGATTCAAAGTCCCATATCTCGCGAACGGATTGACCAAACCCAAAAATTCCTTCTGCGTCTGAAAGTAGAAACTCGCCCGATTACAACGGTATGTGTATTTTCTCCCTAGGCCATTCCGGTTAAGCGTCTGGAGCAGCAGAATTGTGAAAAATTTTTTGCCTTCTCTACCATTTCTTGGCTTCAAACTCCCATATCTCGCGAACGGATTGACCTAACCCAAAAATTCCTGCTGCGTCTGAAAGTAGAAACTCGCCCGATTACAACGGTACGTGTATTTTTTCCCTAGGCCATTCTGGTTAAGCGTTTGGAGCAGCAGAATTGCGAAAAATTTTTTGCCTTATCTACCATTTCTTGGCTTCAAACTCCCATATCTCGCGAACGGATTGACCTAACCCAAAAATTGCTGTTGCATCTGAAAGTAGAAACTCGCCCGATTACAACGGTACGTGTATTTTGCCCCTAGGTCATTCTAGTTAAGCGTTTGAAGCAGCAGAATTGCGAAAAATTTTTTGCCTTCTCAACCATTTCTTGGCTTCAAACTCCCATATCTCGCGAACGGATTGACCTAACACAAAAATTGCTGTTGCATCTGAAAGTAGAAACTCGCCCGATTACAACGGTACGTGTATTTTTCCCCTAGGCCATTCTGGTTAAGCGATTGGAGCAGCAGAATTGCGAAAAATTTGTTGTCTTCTCAACCATTTCTTAGATTCAAAGTCCCATATCTCGCGAACGGATTGACCAAACCCAAAAATTCCTTCTGCGTCTGAAAGTAGAAACTCGCCCGATTACAACGGTATGTGTATTTTCTCCCTAGGCCATTCTGGTTAAGCGTCTGGAGCAGCAGAATTGTGAAAAATTTTTTGCCTTCTCTACCATTTCTTGGCTTCAAACTCCCACATCTCGCGCGCGGATTGACCAAACCCAAAAATTCCTACTATATCTGAAAGTAGAAATTCGCCCGATTACAAGGGTATGTGTATTTTTTCACTAGGCTATTCTTGTTAAGCGTTTGGAGCAGCAGAAGTGCGAAAAATTTGGTGCCTTCTCAACCATTTCTTAGCTTCAAACAATCATATCTCACGAACGGATTGACCTAACCCAAACATTCCTATGGCATTTGAAAGTAGAAACTCGCCCGATTACAACGGTACGTGTACTTTTCCCCTAGGTCATTCTAGTTAAGCGTTTGAAGCAGCAGAATTGCGAAAAATTTTTTGCCTTCTCAACCATTTCTTGGCTTCAAACTCCCATATCTCGCGAACGGATTGACCTAACCCTAAAATTCCTATCGCATCTGAAAGTAGAAACTCGCCCGATTACAACGGTATGTGTATTTTTTCCCTAGGCCATTCTGGTTAAGCGTTTGAAGCAGCAGAATTGCGAATAATTTTTTGCCTTCTCAACCATTTCTTGGCTTCAAACTCCCATATCTCGCGAACGGATTGACCTAACCCAAAAATTCCTATTGCATCTGAAAGTAGAAACTCGCCCGATTACAACGGTACGTGTATTTTCTCCCTAGGCCATTCTGGTTAAGCGTTTGGAGCAGCAGAATTGCGAAAAATTTTTTGCCTTATCAACCATTTCTTGGCTTCAAACTCCCATATCTCGCGAACGGATTTACCTAACCCAAAAATTCCTGTTGCATCAGAAAGCAGAAACTCGCCCGATTACAACGGTATGCGTATTTTTTCCCTAGTCAATTCTGGTTAAGCGATTGGAGCAGCAGAATTGTGAACAATTTGTTCTCTTCTCAACCATTTCTTAGCTTCCAACTCCCATATCTCGCGAACGGATTGACCTAACCCAAAAATTCCTATTGCATTTGATAGTAGAAACTCGCCCGATTACAACGGTACGTGTATTTTTCCCCTACGCCATTCTGGTTAAGCGATTGGAGCAGCAGAATTGCGAAAAATTTTTTGCCTTATCAACCATTTCTTGGCTTCAAACTCCCATACCTCGCGAACGGATTTACCTAACCCAAAAATTCCTATTGCATCAGAAAGCAGAAACTCGCCCGATTACAACGGTATGCGTATTTTTTCCCTAGTCAATTCTGGTTAAGCGATTGGAGCAGCAGAATTGTGAACAATTTGTTCTCTTTTCAACCATTTCTTAGCTTCCAACTCCCATATCTCGCGAACGGATTGACCTGACCCAAAAATTCCTATTGCATCTGAAAGTAGAAACTCGCCCGGTTACAACGGTATGTGTATTTTTTCCCTAGGCCATTCTGGTTAAGCGTTTGGAGCAGCGGAAGTGCGAAAAATTTGTTGTCTCCTCAACCATTTCTTAGCTTCAAACTCCCATATCTCGCGAATGGATGGACCTAACCCAAAAATTCCTATTGCATCTGAAAGTAGAAACTCGCCCGATTACAACGGTATGTGTATTTTTTCCCTAGGATATTCTGGTTAAGCGTTTGGAGCAGCAGAATTGCGAAAAATTTTTTCCATCTCAACCATTTCTTGGCTTCAAACTCCCATATCTCGCGAACGGATTGACCAAACCCAAAAATTCCTTCTGCGTCTGAAAGTAGAAACTCGCCCGATTACAACGGTATGTGTATTTTCTCCCTAGGCCATTCTGGTTAAGCGTCGGGAGCAGCAGAATTGTGAAAAATTTTTTGCCTTCTCTACCATTTCTTGGTTTCAAACTCCCATATCTCGCGAACGGATTGACCTAACCCAAAAATTCCTGCTGCGTCTGAAAGTAGAAACTCGCCCGATTACAACGCTATGCGTATTTTTTCCCCGGGCCATTCTGGTTAAGCGTTTGGAGCAGCAGAATTGCGAAAAATTTTTTGCCTTCTCAACCATTTCTTGGCTTCAAACACCCATATCTCTGGAACGGATTGACCTAACCCAAAAATTCCTATTGCATCTGAAAGAAGAAACTCCCCCGATTACAACGGTATGTGTATTTTTTCCCTAGGCCACTCTGTTTAAGCGTTTGGAGAAGCAGAATTGCGAAAAATTTTTTGCCTTCTCAACCATTTCTTGGCTTCAAACTCCCACATCTCACGAACGGATTGACCAAACCCAAAAATTCCTGCTGCGTCTGAATGTAGAAACTCGCCCGATTACAAAGGTATGTGTATTTTTCCCTAGGCCACTCTGGTTAAGCGTTTGGAGCAGCAGAAATGCGAAAAATTTGTTGTCTTCTCAACCATTTCTTAGCTTCAAACGGTCACATCTCACGAACGGATTGACCAAACCCAAAAATTCCTGCTGCGTCTGAATGTAGAAACTCGCCCGATTACAACGGTATGTGTATTTTTTCCCTAGGATATTCTGGTTAAGCGTTTGGAGCAGCAGAATTGTGAAAAATTTTTTGCCTTCTCTACCATTTCTTGGCTTCAAACTCCCATATCTCGCGAACGGATTGACCAAACCCAAAAATTTCTATTACATATGAAAGTAGAAGCTCGCCCGATTACAAAGGTATGTGTATTTTTTCCCTAGTCCATTCTGGTTAAGCGTTTGGAGCAGCAGAAGTGCGAAAAATTTGTTGTCTTCTCAACCATTTCTTAGCTTCAAACGGCCACATCTCGCGTGCGGATTGACCAAACCCAAAAATTCCTACTATATCTGAAAGTAGAAATTCGCCCGATTACAAAGGTATGTGTATTTTTTCACTAGGCTATTCGTGTTAAGCGTTTGGAGCAGCAGAAGTGCGAAAAATTTGGTGCCTTCTCAAGCATTTCTTAGCTTCAAACTCCCATATCTTGCGCACGGATTGACCAAACCCAAAAATTCCTACTGCGTCTGAATGTAGAAACTAGCCCGATTACAACGGTATGTGTATTTTTTCCCTAGGCCATCCTGGTTAAGCGTTTGGAGCAGCAGAAGTGCGAAAAGTTTGTTGCCTTCTCAAGCATTTCTTAGCTTCAAACTCCCACATCTCGCGAACGGATTGACCAAACCCAAAAATTCCTGCTGCGTCTGAATGTAGAAACTCGCCCGATTACAACGGTATGTGTATTTTTTCCCTAAGCCGTTCTGGTTAAGCGTTTGGGGCAGCAGAAGTGCGAAAAATTTGTTGCCTTCTCAACCATTTCCTAGCTTCAAACTCCCATATCTCGCGAACGGATTGAACAATCCCAATAATTCCTACTGCGTCTGAATGTAGAAACTCGCCCGATTACAACGGTATGTGTATTTTTCCCTAGGCCACTCTGGTTAAGCGTTTGGAGCAGCAGAATTGCGAAAAATTTGTTGTCTTCTCAACCATTTCTTAGATTCAAACTCCCACATCTCGCGAACGGATTGACAAAACCCAAAAATTCCTACTACATCTGAAAGTAGAAACTCTCCCGATTACAGAGGTATGTGTATTTTTTCCCTAGGCCATTCTGGTTAAGCGTTTGGAGCAGCAGAAGTGCGAAAAATTTGTTGTCTTCTCAACCATTTCTTAGCTTCAAACTCCCATATCTCGCGAACGGATTGACCAAACCAAAAAATTCCTATTGCGTCTGAATGTAGAAGCTCGCCCGATTACAACGGTTTGTGTATTTTTTCCCTAGGCCACTCTGGTTAAGCGTTTGGAGCAGCAGAAGTGCGAAAAATTTGTTGTCTTCTCAACCATTTCTTAGCTTCAAACGGCCACATCTCGCGTGCGGATTGACCAAACCCAAAAATTCCTACTATATCTGAAAGTAGAAATTCGCCCGATTACAAAGGTATGTGTATTTTTTCACTAGGCTATTCGTGTTAAGCGTTTGGAGCAGCAGAAGTGCGAAAAATTTGGTGCCTTCTCAAGCATTTCTTAGCTTCAAACTCCCATATCTTGCGCACGGATTGACCAAACCCAAAAATTCCTACTGCGTCTGAATGTAGAAACTCGCCCGATTACAACGGTATGTGTATTTTTTCCCTAGGCCATTCTGGTTAAGCGTTTGGAGCAGCAGAAGTGCGAAAAGTTTGTTGCCTTCTCAAGCATTTCTTAGCTTCAAACTCCCACATCTCGCGAACGGATTGACCAAACCCAAAAATTCCTGCTGCGTCTGAATGTAGAAACTCGCCCGATTACAACGGTATGTGTATTTTTTCCCTAGGCCGTTCTGGTTAAGCGTTTGGGGCAGCAGAAGTGCGAAAAATTTGTTGCCTTCTCAACCATTTCCTAGCTTCAAACTCCCATATCTCGCGAACGGATTGAACAATCCCAATAATTCCTACTGCGTCTGAATGTAGAAACTCGCCCGATTACAACGGTATGTGTATTTTTCCCTAGGCCAATCTGGTTAAGCGTTTGGAGCAGCAGAATTGCGAAAAATTTGTTGTCTTCTCAACCATTTCTTAGATTCAAACTCCCACATCTCGCGAACGGATTGACAAAACCCAAAAATTCCTACTACATCTGAAAGTAGAAACTCTCCCGATTACAGAGGTATGTGTATTTTTTCCCTAGGCCATTCTGGTTAAGCGTTTGGAGCAGCAGAAGTGCGAAAAATTTGTTGTCTTCTCAACCATTTCTTAGCTTCAAACTCCCATATCTCGCGAACGGATTGACCAAACCAAAAAATTCCTATTGCGTCTGAATGTAGAAGCTCGCCCGATTACAACGGTTTGTGTATTTTTTCCCTAGGCCACTCTGGTTAAGCGTTTGGAGCAGCAGAAGTGCGAAAAATTTGTTGTCTTCTCAACCATTTCTTAGCTTCAAACTCCCACATCTCGCGAACTGATTGACCAAACCCAAAAATTCCTACTACATCTGAAAGTAGAAACTCGCCCGATTACAAAGGTATGAGTATTTTTTCCCTAGTCCATTCTGGTTAAGCGTTTGGAGCAGCAGAAATGCGAAAAATTTGTTGTCTTCTCAACCATTTCTTAGCTTCAAACGGTCACATCTCGCGAGCGGATTGACCAAACCCAAAAATTCCTACTATATCTGAAAGTAGAAACTCGTACGAAAACAACGGTATGTGTATTTTTTCCCGAGGACGTTCTGGTTAAGCGTTTGGAGCAGCTGAAATGCTCAAAATTTGTTGCCTTCTCAAGCATTTCCTAGCTTCAAACTCCCATATCTCGCGAACGGATTGACCAAACCCAAAAATTCCTATTGCGTCTGAATGTAGAAACTCGCCCGATTACAACGGTATGTGTATTTTTTCCCTAGGCCATTCTCGTTAAGCGTTTGGAGCTGCAGAAGTGCGAAACATTTGTTGCCTTCTCAAGCATTTCCTAGCTACAAACTCCCATATCTCGCGAACGGATTGACCACACCCAAAAATTCCTGCTGCGTCTGAATGTAGAAACTCGCCCGATTACAACGGTATGTGTCTTTTTTCCCTAGGCCGTTCTGGCTAAGCGTTTGGGGCAGCAGAAGTGCGAAAAATTTGTTGCCTTCTCAACCATTTCTTAGCTTCCAACTACCATATCTCGCGAACGGATTGACCAAACCCAAAAATTTCTATTACATATGAAAGTAGTAGCTCGCCCGATTACAAGGGTATGTGTATTTTTTCCCTAGTCCATTCTGGTTAAGCGTTTGGAGCAGCAGAAATGCGAAAAATTTGTTGTCTACTCAACCATTTCTTAGCTTCAAACGGCCACATCTCGCGAGCGGATTGACCAAACCCAAAAATTCCTACTATATCTGAAAGTAGAAATTCGCCCGATTACAAGGGTATGTGTATTTTTTCACTAGGTTATTCTTGTTAAGCGTTTGGAGCAGCAGAAGTGCGAAAAATTTGGTGCCTGCTCAAGCATTTCTTAGCTTCAAACTCCCATATCTTGCGAACGGATTGACCAAACCCAAAAATTCCTGCTGCGTCTGAATGTAGAAACTCGCCCGATTACAACGGTATGTGTATTTTTTCCCTAGGCCATTCTGGTTAAGCGTTTGGAGCAGCAGATGTGCGAAAAATTTGTTGTCTTCTCAACCATTTCTTAGCTTCAAACTCCCATATCTCGCAAACGGATTGACCAAACCCAAAAATTCCTATTGCGTCTGAATGTAGAAACTCGCCCGATTACAACGTTATGTGTATTTTTTCCCTAGGCCGATCTGGTTAAGCGTTTGGGGCAGCAGAAGTGCGAAAATTTTGTTGCCTTCTCAACCATTTCTTAGCTTCCAACTCCCATATCTCGCGAACGGATTGACCAAACCCAAAAATTTCAATTACATATGAAAGTAGAAGCTCGCCCGATTACAAAGGTATGTGTATTTTTTCCCTAGTCCATTCTGGTTAAGCGTTTGGAGCAGCAGAAATGCGAAAAATTTGTTGTCTTCTCAACCATTTCTTAGCTTCAAACGGCCACATCTCACGAGCGGATTGACCAAACCCAAAAATTCCTACTATATATGAAAGTAGAAATTCGCCCGATTACAAAGGTATGTGTATTTTTTCACTAGGCTATTCGTGTTAAGCGTTTGGAGCAGCAGAAGTGCGAAAAATTTGGTGCCTTCTCAAGCATTTCTTAGCTTCAAACTCCCATATCTTGCGAACGGATTGACCAAACCCAAAAATTCCTGCTGCGTCTGAATGTAGACACTCGCCCGATTACAACGGTATGTGTATTTTTTCCCTAGGCCATTCTGGTTAAGCGTTTGGAGCAGCAGAAGTGCGAAAAGTTTGTTGCCTTCTCAAGCATTTCTTAGCTTCAAACTCCCATATCTCGCGAACGGATTGACCACACCCAAAAATTCGTGCTGCCTCTGAATGTAGAAACTCGCCCGATTACAAAGGTTTGTGTATTTTTTCCCTAGGCCATTCTGGCTGAGCGTTTGAAGCAGCAGAAGTGCGAAAAGTTTGTTGCCTTCTCAACCATTTCTTAGCTTCAAACTCCCACATCTCGCGACCGGATTGACCAAACCCAAAAATTCCTGCTGCGTCTGAATGTAGAAACTGGACCGATTACAACGGTATGTGTATTTTTTCCCTAGGCCATTCTGGTTAAGCGTTTGGAGCAGCAGAATTGCGAAAAGTTTGTTACCTTCTCAAGCATTTCTTAGCTTCAAACTCCCATATCTCGCGAACGGATTGACCACACCCAAAAATTCGTGCTGCCTCTGAATGTAGAAACTCGTCCGATTACAACGGTATGTGTATTTTTTCCCTAGGCCGTTCTGGTTAAGCGTTTGGGGCAGCAGAAGTGCGAAAAATTTGTTGCCTTCTCAACCATTTCCTAGCTTCAAACTCCCATATCTCGCGAACGGATTGAACAAACCCAAAAATTCCTACTGCGTCTGAATGTAGAAACTCGCCCGATTACAACGGTATGTGTATTTTTCCCTAGGCCACTCTGGTTAAGCGTTTGGAGCAGCAGAATTGCGAAAAATTTGTTGTCTTCTCAACCATTTCTTAGATTCAAACTCCCACATCTCGCGAACGGATTGACAAAACCCAAAAATTCCTACTACATCTGAAAGTAGAAACCCTCCCGATTACAAAGGTATGTGTATTTTTTCCCTAGGCCACTCTGGTTAAGCGTTTGGAGCAGCAGAAGTGCGAAAAATTTGTTGTCTTCTCAACCATTTCTTAGCTTCAAACTCCCATATCTCGCGAACGGATTGACCAAACCAAAAAATTCCTATTGCGTCTGAATGTAGAAGCTCGCCCGATTACAACGGTTTGTGTATTTTTTCCCTAGGCCACTCTGGTTAAGCGTTTGGAGCAGCAGAAGTGCGAAAATTTTGTTGCCTTCTCAACCATTTCTTAGCTTCCAACTCCCATATCTCGCGAACGGATTGACCAAACCCAAAAATTTCAATTACATATGAAAGTAGAAGCTCGCCCGATTACAAAGGTATGTGTATTTTTTCCCTAGTCCATTCTGGTTAAGCGTTTGGAGCAGCAGAAATGCGAAAAATTTGTTGTCTTCTCAACCATTTCTTAGCTTCAAACGGCCACATCTCACGAGCGGATTGACCAAACCCAAAAATTCCTACTATATCTGAAAGTAGAAATTCGCCCGATTACAAAGGTATGTGTATTTTTTCACTAGGATATTCGTGTTAAGCGTTTGGAGCAGCAGAAGTGCGAAAAATTTGGTGCCTTCTCAAGCATTTCTTAGCTTCAAACTCCCATATCTTGCGAACGGATTGACCAAACCCAAAAATTCCTGCTGCGTCTGAATGTAGAAACTCGCCCGATTACAACGGTATGTGTATTTTTTCCCTAGGCCATTCTGGTTAAGCGTTTGGAGCAGCAGAAGTGCGAAAAGTTTGTTGCCTTCTCAAGCATTTCTTAGCTTCAAACTCCCATATCTCGCGAACGGATTGACCACACCCAAAAATTCGTGCTGCCTCTGAATGTAGAAACTCGCCCGCTTACAACGGTTTGTGTATTTTTTCCCTAGGCCATTCTGGCTAAGCGTTTGAAGCAGCAGAAGTGCGAAAAGTTTGTTGCCTTCTCAACCATTTCCTAGCTTCAAACTCCCATATCTCGCGAACGGATTGAACAAACCAAAAAATTCCTACTGCGTCTGAATGTAGAAACTCGCCCGATTACAACGGTATGTGTATTTTTCCCTAGGCCACTCTGGTTAAGCGTTTGGAGCAGCAGAATTGCGAAAAATTTGTTGTCTTCTCAACCATCTCTTAGATTCAAACTCCCACATCTCGCGAACGGATTGACAAAACCCAAAAATTCCTACTACATCTGAAAGTAGAAACTCTCCCGATTACAAAGGTATGTGTATTTTTTCCCTAGGCCATTCTGGTTAAGCGTTTGGAGCAGCAGAAGTGCGAAAAATTTGTTGTCTTCTCAACCATTTCTTAGCTTCAAACTCCCATATCTCGCGAACGGATTGACCAAACCAAAAAATTCCTATTGCGTCTGAATGTAGAAGCTCGCCCGATTACAACGGTTTGTGTATTTTTTCCCTAGGCCACTCTGGTTAAGCGTTTGGAGCAGCAGAAGTGCGAAAATTTTGTTGCCTTCTCAACCATTTCTTAGCTTCCAACTCCCATATCTCGCGAACGGATTGACCAAACCCAAAAATTTCAATTACTTATGAAAGTAGAAGCTCGCCCGATTACAAAGGTATGTGTATTTTTTCCCTAGTCCATTCTGGTTAAGCGTTTGGAGCAGCAGAAATGCGAAAAATTTGTTGTCTTCTCAACCATTTCTTAGCTTCAAACGGCCACATCTCACGAGCGGATTGACCAAACCCAAAAATTCCTACTATATCTGAAAGTAGAAATTCGCCCGATTACAAAGGTATGTGTATTTTTTCACTAGGCTATTCGTGTTAAGCGTTTGGAGCAGCAGAAGTGCGAAAAATTTGGTGCCTTCTCAAGCATTTCTTAGCTTCAAACTCCCATATCTTGCGAACGGATTGACCAAACCCAAAAATTCCTGCTGCGTCTGAATGTAGACACTCGCCCGATTACAACGGTATGTGTATTTTTTCCCTAGGCCATTCTGGTTAAGCGTTTGGAGCAGCAGAAGTGCGAAAAGTTTGTTGCCTTCTCAAGCATTTCTTAGCTTCAAACTCCCATATCTCGCGAACGGATTGACCACACCCAAAAATTCGTGCTGCCTCTGAATGTAGAAACTCGCCCGATTACAACGGTTTGTGTATTTTTTCCCTAGGCCATTCTGGCTAAGCGTTTGAAGCAGCAGAAGTGCGAAAAGTTTGTTGCCTTCTCAACCATTTCTTAGCTTCAAACTCCCACATCTCGCGAACGGATTGACCAAACCCAAAAATTCCTGCTGCGTCTGAATGTAGAAACTGGCCCGATTACAACGGTATGTGTATTTTTTCCCTAGGCCATTCTGGTTAAGCGTTTGGAGCAGCAGAATTGCGAAAAGTTTGTTACCTTCTCAAGCATTTCTTAGCTTCAAACTCCCATATCTCGCGAACGGATTGACCACACCCAAAAATTCGTGCTGCCTCTGAATGTAGAAACTCGTCCGATTACAACGGTATGTGTATTTTTTCCCTAGGCCGTTCTGGTTAAGCGTTTGGGGCAGCAGAAGTGCGAAAAATTTGTTGCCTTCTCAACCATTTCCTAGCTTCAAACTCCCATATCTCGCGAACGGATTGAACAAACCCAAAAATTCCTACTGCGTCTGAATGTAGAAACTCGCCCGATTACAACGGTATGTGTATTTTTCCCTAGGCCACTCTGGTTAAGCGTTTGGAGCAGCAGAATTGCGAAAAATTTGTTGTCTTCTCAACCATTTCTTAGATTCAAACTCCCACATCTCGCGAACGGATTGACAAAACCCAAAAATTCCTACTACATCTGAAAGTAGAAACTCTCCCGATTACAAAGGTATGTGTATTTTTTCCCTAGGCCATTCTGGTTAAGCGTTTGGAGCAGCAGAAGTGCGAAAAATTTGTTGTCTTCTCAACCATTTCTTAGCTTCAAACTCCCATATCTCGCGAACGGATTGACCAAACCAAAAAATTCCTATTGCGTCTGAATGTAGAAGCTCGCCCGATTACAACGGTTTGTGTATTTTTTCCCTAGGCCACTCTGGTTAAGCGTTTGGAGCAGCAGAAGTGCGAAAATTTTGTTGCCTTCTCAACCATTTCTTAGCTTCCAACTCCCATATCTCGCGAACGGATTGACCAAACCCAAAAATTTCAATTACATATGAAAGTAGAAGCTCGCCCGATTACAAAGGTATGTGTATTTTTTCCCTAGTCCATTCTGGTTAAGCGTTTGGAGCAGCAGAAATGCGAAAAATTTGTTGTCTTCTCAACCATTTCTTAGCTTCAAACGGCCACATCTCACGAGCGGATTGACCAAACCCAAAAATTCCTACTATATCTGAAAGTAGAAATTCGCCCGATTACAAAGGTATGTGTATTTTTTCACTAGGCTATTTGTGTTAAGCGTTTGGAGCAGCAGAAGTGCGAAAAATTTGGTGCCTTCTCAAGCATTTCTTAGCTTCAAACTCCCATATCTTGCGAACGGATAGACCAAACCCAAAAATTCCTGCTGCGTCTGAATGTAGAAACTCGCCCGATTACAACGGTATGTGTATTTTTTCCCTAGGCCATTCTGGTTAAGCGTTTGGAGCAGCAGAAGTGCGAAAAGTTTGTTGCCCTCTCAAGCATTTCTTAGCTTCAAACTCCCATATCTCGCGAACGGATTGACCACACCCAAAAATTCGTGCTGCCTCTGAATGTAGAAACTCGCCCGCTTACAACGGTTTGTGTATTTTTTCCCTAGGCCATTCTGGCTAAGCGTTTGAAGCAGCAGAAGTGCGAAAAGTTTGTTGCCTTCTCAACCATTTCCTAGCTTCAAACTCCCATATCTCGCGAACGGATTGAACAAACCAAAAAATTCCTACTGCGTCTGAATGTAGAAACTCGCCCGATTACAACGGTATGTGTATTTTTCCCTAGGCCACTCTGGTTAAGCGTTTGGAGCAGCAGAATTGCGAAAAATTTGTTGTCTTCTCAACCATTTCTTAGATTCAAACTCCCACATCTCGCGAACGGATTTACAAAACCCAAAAATTCCTACTACATCTGAAAGTAGAAACTCTCCCGATTACAAAGGTATGTGTATTTTTTCCCTAGGCCATTCTGGTTAAGCGTTTGGAGCAGCAGAAGTGCGAAAAATTTGTTGTCTTCTCAACCATTTCTTAGCTTCAAACTCCCATATCTCGCGAACGGATTGACCAAACCAAAAAATTCCTATTGCGTCTGAATGTAGAAGCTCGCCCGATTACAACGGTTTGTGTATTTTTTCCCTAGGCCACTCTGGTTAAGCGTTTGGAGCAGCAGAAGTGCGAAAATTTTGTTGCCTTCTCAACCATTTCTTAGCTTCCAACTCCCATATCTCGCGAACGGATTGACCAAACCCAAAAATTTCAATTACTTATGAAAGTAGAAGCTCGCCCGATTACAAAGGTATGTGTATTTTTTCCCTAGTCCATTCTGGTTAAGCGTTTGGAGCAGCAGAAGTGCGAAAAATTTGTTGCCTTCTCAAGCATTTCTTAGCTTCAAACTCCCATATCTTGCGAACGGATTGACCAAACCCAAAAATTCCTGCTGCGTCTGAATGTAGAAACTCGCCCGATTACAACGGTATGTGTATTTTTTCCCTAGGCCATTCTGGTTAAGCGTTTGGAGCAGCAGAAGTGCGAAAAGTTTGTTGCCTTCTCAAGCATTTCTTAGCTTCAAACTCCCATATCTCGCGAACGGATTGACCACACCCAAAAATTCGTGCTGCCTCTGAATGTAGAAACTCGCCCGATTACAACGGTTTGTGTAGTTTTTCCCTAGGCCATTCTGGCTAAGCGTTTGAAGCAGCAGAAGTGCGAAAAGTTTGTTGCCTTCTCAACCATTTCTTAGCTTCAAACTCCCACATCTCGCGAACGGATTGACCAAACCCAAAAATTCCTGCTGCGTCTGAATGTAGAAACTGGCCCGATTACAACGGTATGTGTATTTTTTCCCTAGGCCATTCTGGTTAAGCGTTTGGAGCAGCAGAATTGCGAAAAGTTTGTTACCTTCTCAAGCATTTCTTAGCTTCAAACTCCCATATCTCGCGAACGGATTGACCACACCCAAAAATTCGTGCTGCCTCTGAATGTAGAAACTCGTCCGATTACAACGGTATGTGTATTTTTTCCCTAGGCCGTTCTGGTTAAGCGTTTGGAGCAGCAGAAGTGCGAAAATTTTGTTGCCTTCTCAACCATTTCTTAGCTTCCAACTCCCATATCTCGCGAACGGATTGACCAAACCCAAAAATTTCAATTACATATGAAAGTAGAAGCTCGCCCGATTACAAAGGTATGTGTATTTTTTCCCTAGTCCATTCTGGTTAAGCGTTTGGAGCAGCAGAAATGCGAAAAATTTGTTGTCTTCTCAACCATTTCTTAGCTTCAAACGGCCACATCTCACGAGCGGATTGACCAAACCCAAAAATTCCTACTATATCTGAAAGTAGAAATTCGCCCGATTACAAAGGTATGTGTATTTTTTCACTAGGCTATTTGTGTTAAGCGTTTGGAGCAGCAGAAGTGCGAAAAATTTGGTGCCTTCTCAAGCATTTCTTAGCTTCAAACTCCCATATCTTGCGAACGGATAGACCAAACCCAAAAATTCCTGCTGCGTCTGAATGTAGAAACTCGCCCGATTACAACGGTATGTGTATTTTTTCCCTAGGCCATTCTGGTTAAGCGTTTGGAGCAGCAGAAGTGCGAAAAGTTTGTTGCCCTCTCAAGCATTTCTTAGCTTCAAACTCCCATATCTCGCGAACGGATTGACCACACCCAAAAATTCGTGCTGCCTCTGAATGTAGAAACTCGCCCGCTTACAACGGTTTGTGTATTTTTTCCCTAGGCCATTCTGGCTAAGCGTTTGAAGCAGCAGAAGTGCGAAAAGTTTGTTGCCTTCTCAACCATTTCCTAGCTTCAAACTCCCATATCTCGCGAACGGATTGAACAAACCAAAAAATTCCTACTGCGTCTGAATGTAGAAACTCGCCCGATTACAACGGTATGTGTATTTTTCCCTAGGCCACTCTGGTTAAGCGTTTGGAGCAGCAGAATTGCGAAAAATTTGTTGTCTTCTCAACCATTTCTTAGATTCAAACTCCCACATCTCGCGAACGGATTTACAAAACCCAAAAATTCCTACTACATCTGAAAGTAGAAACTCTCCCGATTACAAAGGTATGTGTATTTTTTCCCTAGGCCATTCTGGTTAAGCGTTTGGAGCAGCAGAAGTGCGAAAAATTTGTTGTCTTCTCAACCATTTCTTAGCTTCAAACTCCCATATCTCGCGAACGGATTGACCAAACCAAAAAATTCCTATTGCGTCTGAATGTAGAAGCTCGCCCGATTACAACGGTTTGTGTATTTTTTCCCTAGGCCACTCTGGTTAAGCGTTTGGAGCAGCAGAAGTGCGAAAATTTTGTTGCCTTCTCAACCATTTCTTAGCTTCCAACTCCCATATCTCGCGAACGGATTGACCAAACCCAAAAATTTCAATTACTTATGAAAGTAGAAGCTCGCCCGATTACAAAGGTATGTGTATTTTTTCCCTAGTCCATTCTGGTTAAGCGTTTGGAGCAGCAGAAGTGCGAAAAATTTGTTGCCTTCTCAAGCATTTCTTAGCTTCAAACTCCCATATCTTGCGAACGGATTGACCAAACCCAAAAATTCCTGCTGCGTCTGAATGTAGAAACTCGCCCGATTACAACGGTATGTGTATTTTTTCCCTAGGCCATTCTGGTTAAGCGTTTGGAGCAGCAGAAGTGCGAAAAGTTTGTTGCCTTCTCAAGCATTTCTTAGCTTCAAACTCCCATATCTCGCGAACGGATTGACCACACCCAAAAATTCGTGCTGCCTCTGAATGTAGAAACTCGCCCGATTACAACGGTTTGTGTAGTTTTTCCCTAGGCCATTCTGGCTAAGCGTTTGAAGCAGCAGAAGTGCGAAAAGTTTGTTGCCTTCTCAACCATTTCTTAGCTTCAAACTCCCACATCTCGCGAACGGATTGACCAAACCCAAAAATTCCTGCTGCGTCTGAATGTAGAAACTGGCCCGATTACAACGGTATGTGTATTTTTTCCCTAGGCCATTCTGGTTAAGCGTTTGGAGCAGCAGAATTGCGAAAAGTTTGTTACCTTCTCAAGCATTTCTTAGCTTCAAACTCCCATATCTCGCGAACGGATTGACCACACCCAAAAATTCGTGCTGCCTCTGAATGTAGAAACTCGTCCGATTACAACGGTATGTGTATTTTTTCCCTAGGCCGTTCTGGTTAAGCGTTTGGAGCAGCAGAAGTGCGAAAAGTTTGTTGCCTTCTCAAGCATTTCTTAGCTTCAAACTCCCATATCTCGCGAACGGATTGACCACACCCAAAAATTCGTGCTGCCTCTGAATGTAGAAACTCGCCCGCTTACAACGGTTTGTGTATTTTTTCCCTAGGCCATTCTGGCTAAGCGTTTGAAGCAGCAGAAGTGCGAAAAGTTTGTTGCCTTCTCAACCATTTCCTAGCTTCAAACTCCCATATCTCGCGAACGGATTGAACAAACCAAAAAATTCCTACTGCGTCTGAATGTAGAAACTCGCCCGATTACAACGGTATGTGTATTTTTCCCTAGGCCACTCTGGTTAAGCGTTTGGAGCAGCAGAATTGCGAAAAATTTGTTGTCTTCTCAACCATTTCTTAGATTCAAACTCCCACATCTCGCGAACGGATTGACAAAACCCAAAAATTCCTACTACATCTGAAAGTAGAAACTCTCCCGATTACAAAGGTATGTGTATTTTTTCCCTAGGCCATTCTGGTTAAGCGTTTGGAGCAGCAGAAGTGCGAAAAATTTGTTGTCTTCTCAACCATTTCTTAGCTTCAAACGGCCACATCTCACGAGCGGATTGACCAAACCCAAAAATTCCTACTATATCTGAAAGTAGAAATTCGCCCGATTACAAAGGTATGTGTATTTTTTCACTAGGCTATTCGTGTTAGGCGTTTGGAGCAGCAGAAATGCGAAAAATTTGGTGCCTTCTCAAGCATTTCTTAGCTTCAAACTCCCATATCTTGCGAACGGATTGACCAAACCCAAAAATTCCTGCTGCGTCTGAATGTAGAAACTCGCCCGATTACAACGGTATGTGTATTTTTTCCCTAGGCCATTCTGGTTAAGCGTTTGGTGCAGCAGAAGTGCGAAAAGTTTGTTGCCTTCTCAAGCATTTCTTAGCTTCAAACTCCCATATCTCGCGAACGGATTGACCACACCCAAAAATTCGTGCTGCCTCTGAATGTAGAAACTCGCCCGATTACAACGGTTTGTGTATTTTTTCCCTAGGCCATTCTGGCTAAGCGTTTGAAGCAGCAGAAGTGCGATAAGTTTGTTGCCTTCTCAACCATTTCTTAGCTTCAAACTCCCACATCTCGCGAACGGATTGACCAAACCCAAAAATTCCTGCTGCGTCTGAATGTAGAAACTGGCCCGATTACAACGGTATGTGTATTTTTTCCCTAGGCCATTCTGGTTAAGCGTTTGGAGCAGCAGAATTGCGAAAAGTTTGTTACCTTCTCAAGCATTTCTTAGCTTCAAACTCCCATATCTCGCGAACGGATTGACCACACCCAAAAATTCGTGCTGCCTCTGAATGTAGAAACTCGTCCGATTACAACGGTATGTGTATTTTTTCCCTAGGCCGTTCTGGTTAAGCGTTTGGGGCAGCAGAAGTGCGAAAAATTTGTTGCCTTCTCAACCATTTCTTAGCTTCAAACTCCCATATCTCGCGAACGGATTGACCAAACCAAAAAATTCCTACTGCGTCTGAATGTAGAAACTCGCCCGATTACAAAGGTATGTGTATTTTTTCCCTAGGCCATTCTGGTTAAGCGTTTGGAGCAGCAGAAGTGCGAAAAATTTGTTGTCTTCTCAACCATTTCTTAGCTTCAAACTCCCATATCTCGCGAACGGATTGACCAAACCAAAAAATTCCTATTGCGTCTGAATGTAGAAGCTCGCCCGATTACAACGGTTTGTGTATTTTTTCCCTAGGCCACTCTGGTTAAGCGTTTGGAGCAGCAGAAGTGCGAAAATTTTGTTGCCTTCTCAACCATTTCTTAGCTTCCAACTCCCATATCTCGCGAACGGATTGACCAAACCCAAAAATTTCAATTACTTATGAAAGTAGAAGCTCGCCCGATTACAAAGGTATGTGTATTTTTTCCCTAGTCCATTCTGGTTAAGCGTTTGGAGCAGCAGAAGTGCGAAAAATTTGGTGCCTTCTCAAGCATTTCTTAGCTTCAAACTCCCATATCTTGCGAACGGATTGACCAAACCCAAAAATTCCTGCTGCGTCTGAATGTAGAAACTCGCCCGATTACAACGGTATGTGTATTTTTTCCCTAGGCCATTCTGGTTAAGCGTTTGGAGCTGCAGAAGTGCGAAAAGTTTGTTGCCTTCTCAAGCATTTCTTAGCTTCAAACTCCCATATCTCGCGAACGGATTGACCACACCCAAAAATTCGTGCTGCCTCTGAATGTAGAAACTCGCCCGATTACAACGGTTTGTGTAGTTTTTCCCTAGGCCATTCTGGCTAAGCGTTTGAAGCAGCAGAAGTGCGAAAAGTTTGTTGCCTTCTCAACCATTTCTTAGCTTCAAACTCCCACATCTCGCGAACGGATTGACCAAACCCAAAAATTCCTGCTGCGTCTGAATGTAGAAACTGGCCCGATTACAACGGTATGTGTATTTTTTCCCTAGGCCATTCTGGTTAAGCGTTTGGAGCAGCAGAATTGCGAAAAGTTTGTTACCTTCTCAAGCATTTCTTAGCTTCAAACTCCCATATCTCGCGAACGGATTGACCACACCCAAAAATTCGTGCTGCCTCTGAATGTAGAAACTCGTCCGATTACAACGGTATGTGTATTTTTTCCCTAGGCCGTTCTGGTTAAGCGTTTGGAGCAGCAGAAGTGCGAAAAGTTTGTTGCCTTCTCAAGCATTTCTTAGCTTCAAACTCCCATATCTCGCGAACGGATTGACCACACCCAAAAATTCGTGCTGCCTCTGAATGTAGAAACTCGCCCGCTTACAACGGTTTGTGTATTTTTTCCCTAGGCCATTCTGGCTAAGCGTTTGAAGCAGCAGAAGTGCGAAAAGTTTGTTGCCTTCTCAACCATTTCCTAGCTTCAAACTCCCATATCTCGCGAACGGATTGAACAAACCAAAAAATTCCTACTGCGTCTGAATGTAGAAACTCGCCCGATTACAACGGTATGTGTATTTTTCCCTAGGCCACTCTGGTTAAGCGTTTGGAGCAGCAGAATTGCGAAAAATTTGTTGTCTTCTCAACCATTTCTTAGATTCAAACTCCCACATCTCGCGAACGGATTGACAAAACCCAAAAATTCCTACTACATCTGAAAGTAGAAACTCTCCCGATTACAAAGGTATGTGTATTTTTTCCCTAGGCCATTCTGGTTAAGCGTTTGGAGCAGCAGAAGTGCGAAAAATTTGTTGTCTTCTCAACCATTTCTTAGCTTCAAACGGCCACATCTCACGAGCGGATTGACCAAACCCAAAAATTCCTACTATATCTGAAAGTAGAAATTCGCCCGATTACAAAGGTATGTGTATTTTTTCACTAGGCTATTCGTGTTAAGCGTTTGGAGCAGCAGAAATGCGAAAAATTTGGTGCCTTCTCAAGCATTTCTTAGCTTCAAACTCCCATATCTTGCGAACGGATTGACCAAACCCAAAAATTCCTGCTGCGTCTGAATGTAGAAACTCGCCCGATTACAACGGTATGTGTATTTTTTCCCTAGGCCATTCTGGTTAAGCGTTTGGAGCAGCAGAAGTGCGAAAAGTTTGTTGCCTTCTCAAGCATTTCTTAGCTTCAAACTCCCATATCTCGCGAACGGATTGACCACACCCAAAAATTCGTGCTGCCTCTGAATGTAGAAACTCGCCCGATTACAACGGTTTGTGTATTTTTTCCCTAGGCCATTCTGGCTAAGCGTTTGAAGCAGCAGAAGTGCGATAAGTTTGTTGCCTTCTCAACCATTTCTTAGCTTCAAACTCCCACATCTCGCGAACGGATTGACCAAACCCAAAAATTCCTGCTGCGTCTGAATGTAGAAACTGGCCCGATTACAACGGTATGTGTATTTTTTCCCTAGGCCATTCTGGTTAAGCGTTTGGAGCAGCAGAATTGCGAAAAGTTTGTTACCTTCTCAAGCATTTCTTAGCTTCAAACTCCCATATCTCGCGAACGGATTGACCACACCCAAAAATTCGTGCTGCCTCTGAATGTAGAAACTCGTCCGATTACAACGGTATGTGTATTTTTTCCCTAGGCCGTTCTGGTTAAGCGTTTGGGGCAGCAGAAGTGCGAAAAATTTGTTGCCTTCTCAACCATTTCCTAGCTTCAAACTCCCATATCTCGCGAACGGATTGAACAAACCCAAAAATTCCTACTGCGTCTGAATGTAGAAACTCGCCCGATTACAACGGTATGTGTATTTTTTCCCTAGGCCATTCTGGTTAAGCGTTTGGAGCAGCAGAATTGCGAAAAGTTTGTTACCTTCTCAACCATTTCTTAGATTCAAACTCCCACATCTCGCGAACGGATTGACAAAACCCAAAAATTCCTACTACATCTGAAAGTAGATACTCTCCCGATTACAAAGGTATGTGTATTTTCCCCCTAGGCCATTCTGGTTAAGCGTTTGGAGCAGCAGAAGTGCGAAAAATTTGTTGTCTTCTCAACCATTTCTTAGCTTCAAACTCCCATATCTCGCGAACGGATTGACCAAACCAAAAAATTCCTATTGCGTCTGAATGTAGAAGCTCGCCCGATTACAACGGTTTGTGTATTTTTTCCCTAGGCCACTCTGGTTAAGCGTTTGGAGCAGCAGAAGTGCGAAAATTTTGTTGCCTTCTCAACCATTTCTTAGCTTCCAACTCCCATATCTCGCGAACGGATTGACCAAACCCAAAAATTTCAATTACATATGAAAGTAGAAGCTCGCCCGATTACAAAGGTATGTGTATTTTTTCCCTAGTCCATTCTGGTTAAGCGTTTGGAGCAGCAGAAATGCGAAAAATTTGTTGTCTTCTCAACCATTTCTTAGCTTCAAACGGTCACACCTCGCGAGCGGATTGACCAAACCCAAAAATTCCTACTATATCTGAAAGTAGAAATTCGCACGATTACAAAGGTATGTGTATTTTTTCCCTAGTCCATTCTGGTTAAGCGTTTGGAGCAGCAGAAATGCGAAAAATTTGTTGTCTTCTCAACCATTTCTTAGCTTCAAACGGTCACATCTCACGAACGGATTGACCAAACCCAAAAATTCCTGCTGCGTCTGAATGTAGAAACTCGCCCGATTACAACGGTAAGTGTATTTTTCCCTAGGCCACTCTGGTTAAGCGTTTGGAGCAGCAGAAATGCGAAAAATTTGTTGTCTTCTCAACCTTTTCTTAGCTTCAAACGGCCACATCTCGCGCGCGGATTGACCAAATCCAAAAATTCCTACTATATCTGAAAGTAGAAATTCGCCCGATTACAAGGGTATGTGTATTTTTTCACTAGGCTATTCTTGTTAAGCGTTTGGAGCAGCAGAAGTGCGAAAAATTTGGTGCCTTCTCAAGCATTTCTTAGCTTCAAACTCCCATATCTTGCGCACGGATTGACCAAACCCAAAAATTCCTACTGCGTCTGAATGTAGAAACTCGCCCGATTACAACGGTATGTGTATTTTTTCCCTAGGCCATTCTGGTTAAGCGTTTGGAGCAGCAGAAGTGCGAAAAGTTTGTTGCCTTCTCAAGCATTTCTTGGCTTCAAACTCCCATATCTCGCGAACGGATTGACCACACCCAAAAATTCGTGCTGCCTCTGAATGTAGAAACTCGTCCGATTACAACGGTATGTGTATTTTTTCCCTAGGCCGTTCTGGTTAAGCGTTTGGGGCAGCAGAAGTGCGAAAAATTTGTTGCCTTCTCAACCATTTCCTAGCTTCAAACTCCCATATCTCGCGAACGGATTGAACAAACCCAAAAATTCCTACTGCGTCTGAATGTAGAAACTCGCCCGATAACAACGGTATGTGTATTTTTCCCTAGGCCACTCTGGTTAAGCGTTTGGAGCAGCAGAATTGCGAAAAATTTGTTGTCTTCTCAACCATTTCTTAGGTTCAAACTCCCACATCTCGCGAACGGATTGACAAAACCAAAAATTCCTACTACATCTGAAAGTAGAAACTCGCCCGATTACAACGGTATGTGTATTTTTGCCCTAGGCCATTCTGGTTAAGCGTTTGGAGCAGCAGAAGTGCGAAAAATTTGTTGTCTTCTCAACCATTTCTTAGCTTCAAACTCCCATATCTCGCGAACGGATTGACCAAACCAAAAAATTCCTATTGCGTCTGAATGTAGAAGCTCGCCCGATTACAACGGTTTGTGTATTTTTTCCCTAGGCCACTCTGGTTAAGCGTTTGGAGCAGCAGAAGTGCGAAAATTTGTTGTCTTCTCAACCATTTCTTAGCTTCAAACTCCCACATCTCGCGAACTGATTGACCAAACCCAAAAATTCCTACTACATCTGAAAGTAGAAACTCGCCCGATTACAACGGTATGTGTATTTTTTCCCTAGGCCGTTCTGGTTAAGCGTTTGGGGCAGCAGAAGTGCGAAAATTTTGTTGCTTTCTCAACCATTTCTTAGCTTCCAACTCTCATATCTCGCCAACGGATTGACCAAACCCAAAAATTTCTATTACATATGAAAGTAGAAGCTCGCCCGATTACAAAGGTATGTGTATTTTTTCCCTAGTCCATTCTGGTTAAGCGTTTGGAGCAACAGAAATGCGAAAAATTTGTTGTCTTCTCCACCATTTCTTAGCTTCAAACGGCCACATCTCGCGAGCGGATTGACCAAACCCAAAAATTCCTACTATATCTGAAAGTAGAAATTCGCCCGATTACAAAGGTATGTGTATTTTTTCACTAGGCTATTCTTGTTAAGCGTTTGGAGCAGCAGAAGTGCGAAAAATTTGGTGCCTTCTCAAGCATTTCTTAGCTTCAAACTCCCATATCTTGCGAACGGATTGACTAAACCCAAAAATTCCTGCTGCGTCTGAATGTAGAAACTCGCCCGATTACAACGGTATGTGTATTTTTTCCCTAGGCCGTTCTGGTTAAGCGTTTGGGGCAGCAGAAGTGCGAAAATTTTGTTGCTTTCTCAACCATTTCTTAGCTTCCAACTCTCATATCTCGCGAACGGATTGACCAAACCCAAAAATTTCTATTACATATGAAAGTAGAAGCTCGCCCGATTACAAAGGTATGTGTATTTTTTCCCTAGTCCATTCTGGTTAAGCGTTTGGAGCAGCAGAAATGCGAAAAATTTGTTGTCTTCTCAACCATTTCTTAGCTTCAAACGGCCACATCTCGCGAGCGGATTGACCAAACCCAAAAATTCCTACTATATCTGAAAGTAGAAATTCGCCCGATTACAAAGGTATGTGTATTTTTTCACTAGGCTATTCTTGTTAAGCGTTTGGAGCAGCAGAAGTGCGAAAAATTTGGTGCCTTCTCAAGCATTTCTTAGCTTCAAACTCCCATATCTTGCGCACGGATTGACCAAACCCAAAAATTCCTACTGCGTCTGAATGTAGAAACTCGCCCGATTACAACGGTATGTGTATTTTTTCCCTAGGCCATTCTGGTTAAGCGTTTGGAAAAGCAGAAGTGCGAAAAGTTTGTTGCCTTCTCAAGCATTTCTTAGCTTCAAACTCCCATATCTCGCGAACGGATTGACCACACCCAAAAATTCGTGCTGCCTCTGAATGTAGAAACTCGCCCGATTACAACGGTATGTGTATTTTTTCCCTAGGCCGTTCTGGTTAAGCGTTTGGGGCAGCAGAATTGCGAAAAATTTGTTGCCTTCTCAACCATTTCCTAGCTTCAAACTCCCATATCTCGTGAACGGATTGACCAAACCCAAAAATTCCTGCTGCGACTGAATGTAGAAACTCGCCCAATTACAACGGTATGTGTATTTTTCCCTAGGCCACTCTGGTTAAGCGTTTGGAGCAGCAGAAGTGCGAAAAATTTGTTGTCTTCTCAACCATTTCTTAGCTTCAAACTCCCACATCTCGCGAACAGATTGACCAAACCCAAAAATTCCTACTACATCTGAAAGTAGAAACTCTCCCGATTACAAAGGTATGTGTATTTTTTCCCTAGGCCATTCTGGTTGAGCGTTTGGAGCAGCAGAAGTGCGAAAAATTTGATGTCTTCTCAACCATTTCTTAGCTTCAAACTCCCATATCTCGCGAACGGATTGACCAAACCCAAAAATTCCTATTGCGTCTGAATGTAGAAACTCGCCCGATTACAACGGTTTGTGTATTTTTTCCCTAGGCCATTCTGGCTAAGCGTTTGAAGCAGCAGAAGTGCGAAAAGTTTGTTGCCTTCTCAACCATTTCTTAGCTTCAATCTCCCACATCTCGCGAACTGATTGAACAAACCCAAAAATTCCTACTAAGTCTGAAAGTAGAAACTCGCCCGATTACAAAGGTATGTGTATTTTTTCCCTAGTCCATTGTGGTTAAGCGTTTGGAGCAGCAGAAATGCGAAAAATTTGTTGTCTTCTCAACCATTTCTTAGCTTCAAACGGCCACATCTCGCGAGCGGATTGACCAAACCCAAAAATTCCTACTATATCTGAAAGTAGAAAATCGCCCGATTACAAAGGTATGTGTATTTTTTCACTAGGCTATTCGTGTTAAGCGTTTGGAGCAGCAGAAGTGCGAAAAATTTGGTGCCTTCTCAAGCATTTCTTAGCTTCAAACTCCCATATCTTGCGCACGGATTGACCAAACCCAAAAATTCCAACTGCGTCTGAATGTAGAAACTCGCCCGATTACAACGGTATGTGTATTTTTTCCCTAGGCCATTCTGGTTAAGCGTTTGGAAAAGCAGAAGTGCGAAAAGTTTGTTGCCTTCTCAACCATTTCTTAGCTTCAAACTCCCACATCTCGCGAACAGATTGACCAAACCCAAAAATTCCTACTACATCTGAAAGTAGAAACTCTCCCGATTACAAAGGTATGTGTATTTTTTCCCTAGGCCATTCTGGTTGAGCGTTTGGAGCAGCAGAAGTGCGAAAAATTTGATGTCTTCTCAACCATTTCTTAGATTCAAACTCCCATATCTCGCGAACGGATTGACCAAACCCAAAAATTCCTATTGCGTCTGAATGTAGAAACTCGCCCGATTACAACGGTTTGTGTATTTTTTCCCTTGGCCATTCTGGCTAAGCGTTTGAAGCAGCAGAAGTGCGAAAAGTTTGTTGCCTTCTCAACCATTTCTTAGCTTCAAATTCCCACATCTCGCGAACTGATTGAACAAACCCAAAAATTCCTACTAAGTCTGAAAGTAGAAACTCTCCCGATTACAAAGGTATGTGTATTTTTTCCCTAGTCCATTCTGGTTAAGCGTTTGGAGCAGCAGAAATGCGAAAAATTTGTTGTCTTCTCAACCATTTCTTAGCTTCAAACGGTCACATCTCGCGAGCGGATTGACCAAACCCAAAAATTCCTACTATATCTGAAAGTAGAAATTCGCCCGATTACAAAGGTATGTGTATTTTTTCCCTAGTCCATTCTGGATAAGCGTTTGGAGCAGCAGAAATGCGAAAAATTTGTTGTCTTCTCAACCATTTCTTAGCTTCAAACGGTCACATCTCACGAACGGATTGACCAAACCCAAAAATTCCTGCTGCGTCTGAATGTAGAAACTCGCCCGATTACAACGGTAAGTGTATTTTTCCCTAGGCCACTCTGGTTAAGCGTTTGGAGCAGCAGAAATGCGAAAAATTTGTTGTCTTCTCAACCATTTCTTAGCTTCAAACGGCCACATCTCGCGCGCGGATTGACCAAACCCAAAAATTCCTACTATATCTGATAGTAGAAATTCGCCCGATTACAAGGGTATGTGTATTTTTTCACTAGGCTATTCTTGTTAAGCGTTTGGAGCAGCAGAAGTGCGAAAAATTTGTTGTCTTCTCAACCATTTCTTAGCTTCAAACGGCCACATCTCGCGAGCGGATTGACCAAACCCAAAAATTCCTACTATATCTGAAAGTAGAAATTCGCCCGATTACAAAGGTATGTGTATTTTTTCACTAGGCTATTCGTGTTAAGCGTTTGGAGCAGCAGAAGTGCGAAAAATTTGGTGCCTTCTCAAGCATTTCTTAGCTTCAAACTCCCATATCTTGCGCACGGATTGACCAAACCCAAAAATTCCTACTGCGTCTGAATGTAGAAACTCGCCCGATTACAACGGTATGTGTATTTTTTCCCTAGGCCATTCTGGTTAAGCGTTTGGAGCAGCAGAAGTGCGAAAAGTTTGTTGCCTTCTCAAGCATTTCTTAGCTTCAAACTCCCATATCTCGCGAACGGATTGACCACACCCAAAAATTCGTGCTGCCTCTGAATGTAGAAACTCGCCCGATTACAACGGTATGTGTATTTTTTCCCTAGGCCGTTCTGGTTAAGCGTTTGGGGCAGCAGAATTGCGAAAAATTTGTTGCCTTCTCAACCATTTCCTAGCTTCAAACTCCCATATCTCGTGAACGGATTGACCAAACCCAAAAATTCCTGCTGCGACTGAATGTAGAAACTCGCCCAATTACAACGGTATGTGTATTTTTCCCTAGGCCACTCTGGTTAAGCGTTTGGAGCAGCAGAAGTGCGAAAAATTTGTTGTCTTCTCAACCATTTCTTAGCTTCAAACTCCCACATCTCGCGAACAGATTGACCAAACCCAAAAATTCCTACTACATCTGAAAGTAGAAACTCTCCCGATTACAAAGGTATGTGTATTTTTTCCCTAGGCCATTCTGGTTGAGCGTTTGGAGCAGCAGAAGTGCGAAAAATTTGATGTCTTCTCAACCATTTCTTAGCTTCAAACTCCCATATCTCGCGAACGGATTGACCAAACCCAAAAATTCCTATTGCGTCTGAATGTAGAAACTCGCCCGATTACAACGGTTTGTGTATTTTTTCCCTAGGCCATTCTGGCTAAGCGTTTGAAGCAGCAGAAGTGCGAAAAGTTTGTTGCCTTCTCAACCATTTCTTAGCTTCAAACTCCCACATCTCGCGAACTGATTGAACAAACCCAAAAATTCCTACTAAGTCTGAAAGTAGAAACTCGCCCGATTACAAAGGTATGTGTATTTTTTCCCTAGTCCATTGTGGTTAAGCGTTTGGAGCAGCAGAAATGCGAAAAATTTGTTGTCTTCTCAACCATTTCTTAGCTTCAAACGGCCACATCTCGCGCGCGGATTGACCAAACCCAAAAATTCCTACTATATCTGATAGTAGAAATTCGCCCGATTACAAGGGTATGTGTATTTTTTCACTAGGCTATTCTTGTTAAGCGTTTGGAGCAGCAGAAGTGCGAAAAATTTGGTGCCTTCTCAAGCATTTCTTAGCTTCAAACTCCCATATCTTGCGAACGGATTGACCAAACCCAAAAATTCCTGCTGCGTCTGAATGTAGAAACTCGCCCGATTACAACGGTATGTGTATTTTTTCCCTAGGCCGTTCTGGTTAAGCGTTTGGGGCAGCAGAAGTGCGAAAATTTTGTTGCTTTCTCAACCATTACTTAGCTTCCAACTCTCATATCTCGCGAACGGATTGACCAAACCCAAAAATTTCTATTACATATGAAAGTAGAAGCTCGCCCGATTACAAAGGTATTTGTATTTTTTCACTAGGCTATTCGTATTAAGCGTTTGGAGCAGCAGAAGTGCGAAAAACTTGGTGCCTTCTCAAGCATTTCTTAGCTTCAAACTCCCATATCTCGCGAACGGATTGACCACACCCAAAAATTCGTGCTGCGTCTGAATGTAGAAACTCGCCCGATTACAACGGTATGTGTATTTTTTCCCTAGGCCATTCTGGTTAAGCGTTTGGAGCAGCAGAAGTGCGAAAAGTTTGTTGCCTTCTCAATCATTTCTTAGCTTCAAACTCCCATATCTCGCGAACGGATTGACCACACCCAAAAATTCGTGCTGCCTCTGAATGTAGAAACTCGCCCGATTACAACGGTATGTGTATTTCTTCCCTAGGCCGTTCTGGTTAAGCGTTTGGGGCAGCAGAATTGTGAAAAATTTGTTGCCTTCTCAACCATTTCCTAGCTTCAAACTCCCATATCTCGCGAACGGATTGACCAAACCCAAAAATTCCTGCTGCGACTGAATGTAGAAACTCGCCCAATTACAACGGTATGTGTATTTTTCCCTAGGCCACTCTGGTTAAGCGTTTGGAGCAGCAGAAGTGCGAAAAATTTGTTGTCTTCTCAACCATTTCTTAGCTTCAAACTCCCATATCTCGCGAACGGATTGACCAAACCCAAAAATTCCTATTGCGTCTGAATGTAGAAACTCGCCCGATTACAACGGTTTGTGTATTTTTTCCCTAGGCCATTCTGGCTAAGCGTTTGAAGCAGCAGAAGTGCGAAAAGTTTGTTGCCTTCTCAACCATTTCTTAGCTTCAAACTCCCACATCTCGCGAACGGATTGACCAAACCCAAAAATTCCAGCTGCGTCTGAATGTAGAAACTCGCCCGATTACAACGGTATGTGTATTTTTTCCCTAGGCCATTCTGGTTAAGCGTTTGCAGCAGCAGATGTGCGAAAAATTTGTTGTCTTCTCAACCATTTCTTAGCTTCAAACTCCCATATCTCGCGAACGGATTGACCAAACCCAAAAATTCCTATTGCGTCTGAATGTAGAAACTCGCCCGATTACAACGGTTTGTGTATTTTTTCCCTAGGCCATTCTGGCTAAGCGTTTGAAGCAGCAGAAGTGCGAAAAGTTTGTTGCCTTCTCAACCATTTCTTAGCTTCAAACTCCCACATCTCGCGAACGGATTGACCAAACCCAAAAATTCCTGCTGCGTCTGAATGTAGAAACTCGCCCGATTACAACGGTATGTGTATTTTTTCCCTAGGCCATTCTGGTTAAGCGTTTGCAGCAGCAGATGTGCGAAAAATTTGTTGTCTTCTCAACCATTTCTTAGCTTCAAACTCCCATATCTCGCAAACGGATTGACCAAACCCAAAAATTCCTATTGCGTCTGAATGTAGAAACTCGCCCGATTACAACGGTATGTGTATTTTTTCCCTAGGCCGTTCTGGTTAAGCGTTTGGGGCAGCAGAAGTGCGAAAATTTTGTTGCTTTCTCAACCATTTCTTAGCTTCCAACTCCCATATCTCGCGAACGGATTGACCAAACCCAAAAATTTCTATTACATATGAAAGTTGAAGCTCGCCCGATTACAAAGGTATGTGTATTTTTTCCCTAGTCCATTCTGGTTAAGCGTTTGGAGCAGCAGAAATGCGAAAAATTTGTTGTCTTCTCAACCATTTCTTAGTTTCAAACGGCCACATCTCGCGAGCGGATTGACCAAACCCAAAAATTCCTACTATATCTGAAAGTAGAAATTCGCCCGATTACAAAGGTATGTGTATTTTCTCACTACGCTATTCGTGTTAAGCGTTTGGAGCAGCAGAAGTGCGAAAAATTTGGTGCCTTCTCAAGCATTTCTTAGCTTCAAACTCCCATATCTTGCGCACGGATTGACCAAACCCAAAAATTCCTGCTGCGTCTGAATGTAGAAACTCGCCCGATTACAACGGTATGTGTATTTTTTCCCTAGGCCATTCTGGTTAAGCGTTTGGAGCAGCAGAAGTGCGAAGAGTTTGTTGCATTCTCAAGCATTTCTTAGCTTCAAACTCCCATATCTCGCGAACGGATTGACCACACCCAAAAATTCGTGCTGCCTCTGAATGTAGAAACTCGCCCGATTACAACGGTATGTGTATTTTTTCCCTAGGCCGTTCTGGTTAAGCGTTTGGGGCAGCAGAATTGCGAAAAATTTGTTGCCTTCTCAACCATTTCCTAGCTTCAAACTCCCATAACTAGCGAACGGATTGACCAACCCAAAAATTCCTTCTGCGACTGAATGTAGAAACTCCCCCGATTACAACGGTATGTGTATTTTCCCCTAGGCCACTCTGGTTAAGCGTTTGGAGCAGCAGAAGTGCGAAAAATTTGTTGTCTTCTCAACCATTTCTTAGCTTCAAACTCCCACATCTCGCGAACAGATTGACCAAACCCAAAAATTCCTACTACATCTGAAAGCAGAAACTCGCCCGATTACAAAGGTATGTGTATTTTTTCCCTAGTCCATTCTGGTTAAGCGTTTGGAGCAGCAGAAATGCGAAAAATTTGTTGTCTTCTCAACCATTTCTTAGCTTCAAACGGCCACATCTCGCGAGCGGATTGACCAAACCCAAAAATTCCTACTATATCTGAAAGTAGAAATTCGCCCGATTACAAAGGTATGTGTATTTTTTCACTAGGCTAGTCTTGTTAAGCGTTTGGAGCAGCAGAAGTGCGACAAAATTTGGTGCCTTCCGAAGCATTTCTTAGCTTCAAACTCCCATATCTTGCGAACGGATTGACCAAACCCAAAAATTCCTGCTGCGTCTGAATGTAGAAACTCGCCCGATTACAATGGTATGTGTATTTTTTCCCTAGGCCATTCTGGTTAAGCGTTTGGAGCAGCAGAAGTGCGAAGAGTTTGTTGCCTTCTCAACCATTTCTTAGCTTCAAACTCCCATATCTTGCGAACGGATTGACCAAACCCAAAAATTCCTGCTGCGTCTGAATGTAGAAACTCGCCCGATTACAACGGTATGTGTATTTTTTCCCTAGGCCGTTCTGGTTAAGCGTTTGGGGCAGCAGAATTGCGAAAAATTTGTTGCCTTCTCAACCATTTCCTAGCTTCAAACTCCCATATCTCGCGAACGGATTGACCGAACCCAAAAATTCCTGCTGCGACTGAATGTAGAAACTCGCCCGATTACAACGGTATGTGTATTTTTCCCTAGGCCACTCTGGTTAAGCGTTTGGAGCAGCAGAAGTGCGAAAAATTTGTTGTCTTCTCAACCATTTCTTAGCTTCAAACTCCCACATCTCGCGAACAGATTGACCAAACCCAAAAATTCCTACTACATCTGAAAGTACAAACTCTCCCGATTACAAAGGTATGTGTATTTTTTCCCTAGGCCATTCTGGTTAAGCGTTTGGAGCAGCAGAAGTGCGAAAAATTTGATGTCTTCTCAACCATTTCTTAGCTTCAAACTCCCATATCTCGCGAACGGATTGGCCAAACCCAAAAATTCCTATTGCGTCTGAATGTAGAAACTCGCCCGATTACAACGGTTTGTGTATTTTTTCCCTAGGCCATTCTGGCTAACCGTTTGAAGCAGCAGAAGTGCGAAAAGTTTGTTGCCTTCTCAACCCTTTCTTAGCTTCAAACTCCCACATCTCGCGAACGGATTGACCAAACCCAAAAATTCCTATTGCGTCTGAATGTAGAAACTCGCCCGATTACAACGGTTTGTGTATTTTTTCCCTTGGCCATTCTGGCTAAGCGTTTGGAGCAGCAGAAGTGCGAAAAGTTTGTTGCCTTCTCAACCATTTCTTAGCTTCAAACTCCCACATCTCGCGAACGGATTGACCAAACCCAAAAATTCCTGCTGCGTCTGAACGTAGAAACTCGCCCGATTACAACGGTATGTGTATTTTTCCCTAGGCCACGCTGGTTAAGCGTTTGGAGCAGCAGAAGTGCGAAAAATTTGTTGTGTTCTCAACCATTTCTTAGCTTCAAACTCCCACATTTCGCGAACGGATTGACCAAACCCAAAAATTCCTACTACATCTGAAAGTAGAACCTCGCCCGATTACAAAGGTATGTGTATTTTTTCCCTAGTCCATTCTGGTTAAGCGTTTGGAGCAGCAGAAATGCGAAAAATTTGTTGTCTTCTCAACCATTTCTTAGCTTCAAACGGCCACATCTCGCGAGCGGATTGACCAAACCCAAAAATTCCTACTGCGTCTGAATGTAGAAACTCGCCCGATTACAACGGTATGTGTATTTTTCCCTAGGCCACACTGGTTAAGCGTTTGGAGCAGCAGAATTGCGAAAAATTTGTTGTCTTCTCAACCATTTCTTAGATTCAAACTCCCACATCTCTCGAACGGATTGACAAAACCCAAAAATTCCTACTACATCTGAAAGTAGAAACTCTCCCGATTACAAAGGTATGTGTATTTTTTCCCTAGGCCATTCTGGTTAAGCGTTTGGAGCAGCAGAAGTGCGAAAAATTTGTTGTCTTCTCAACCATTTCTTAGCTTCAAACTCCCATATCTCGCGACCGGATTGACCAAACACAAAAATTCCTATTGCGTCTGAATGTAGAAGCTCGCCCGATTACAAAGGTATGTGTATTTTTTCCCTAGTCCATTCTGGTTAAGCGTTTGGAGCAGCAGAAATGCGAAAAATTTGTTGTCTTCTCAACCATTTCTTAGCTTCAAACTCCCATATCTCGCGACCGGATTGACCAAACACAAAAATTCCTATTGCGTCTGAATGTAGAAGCTCGCCCGATTACAAAGGTATGTGTATTTTTTCCCTAGTCCATTCTGGTTAAGCGTTTGGAGCAGCAGAAATG
>NW_027479963.1:0-50641 GCF_051014685.1 Ptiloglossa arizonensis
TAAGTTATGCGTTATACGTTATGCGTTATACGTTATACGTTATACGTTGTTCGTTATACGTTGTACGTTATACGTTGTACGTTATACGTTATACGTTATACGTTATACGTTATACGTTATACGTTTTACGTTATACGTTATACGTTATACGTTATACGTTATACGTTATACGTTATACGTTATACGTTATACGTTATTCGTTATACGTTATGCGTTATACGTTATACGTTATACGTTATACGTTATACGTTATACGTTATACGTTATACGTTATACGTTATACGTTATACGTTATACGTTATACGTTATACGTTATACGTTATACGTCATTCGTTACGCGTTATACGTTATACGTTATAAGTTATGCGTTATACGTTATGCGTTATACGTTATACGTTATACGTTGTTCGTTATACGTTGTACGTTATACGTTGTACGTTATACGTTATACGTTATACGTTATACGTTATACGTTATACGTTATACGTTATACGTTATACGTTATACGTTATACGTTATACGTTATACGTTATACGTTATACGTTATACGTTAACGTACGTTATACGTTATACGTTATACGTTTACGTTTGACGTATACGTTATACGGTATACGTTATACGTTATGCGTTATACGTTATACGTTATACGTTATACGTTATACGTTATACGTTATACGTTATACGTTTGACGTTATACGTTATACGGTATACGTTATACGTTATGCGTTATACGTTATACGTTATACGTTATACGTTATACGTTTGACGTTATACGTTATACGGTATACGTTATGCGTTATACGATATACGTTATGCGTTATAGGATATACGTTATGCGTTATAGGATATACGTTATACGTGATACGTTGTACGTTATACGTTATACGTTGTACGTTATACGTTATACGTTATACGTTATACGCTATACGTTATACGAAATACGTTATACGTTATACGTTATACGTTACACGTTATAGGTTATACGTTATACGTTATACGTTGTACGTTATACGTTGTACGTTATACGTTATACGTTATACGTTATACGTTATACGTTATACGTTATACGTTATACGTTATACGTTATACGTTATACGTTATACGTTATACGTTATACGTTATACGTTTTACGTTATACGTTATACGTTATACGTTATACATTATACGTTATACGTTATACATTATACGTTATACGTTATACGTTATACGTTATTCGTTGTACGTTATACGTTATACGTTATACGTTATATGTTATACGTTACTCGTTATACGTAATATGTAATACGTTTTACGTTATAAGTTATACGTTATACGTTATACGTTATACGTTATACGTTATACGTTATACGTTATACGTTATACGTTATACGTTATACGTTATACGTTATACGTTATAAGTTATAAGTTATACGTTATACGTTATACGTTATAGGTCATACCTTATACGTGATACGTCATACGTTATACGTTATACGTTATACGTTATTCGTTATACGTTATACGTTATACGTTATACGTTATACGTTATACGTTATACGTTATACGTTATACGTTATACGTTATACGTTATACGTTAAACGTTATACGTTATACGTTATACGTTATACGCTATACGTTATACGTTATACGTTATACGTTATACGTTATACGTTATACGTTATACGTTATACGTTATACGTTATACGTTATACGTTATACGTTATACGTTATACGTTATACGTTATACGTTATACGTTATACGTTAGACGTTATAGTTTATACGTAATACGTAATACGTTATAGGTTATACGTTATACGTGATACGTTATACGTTATACGTTATACGTTATACGTTGTACGTTATACGTTAAACGTTAGACGTTATATGTTATACGTTATACGTTGTACGTTATACGTTATACGTTATACGTTATACATTATACGTTATACGTTATACGTTATAAGTTATACGTTATACGTTATACGTTATACGTTATAAATTATGCGTTATACGCTATACGTAATGCGTTATAGGTCATACCTTATACGTGATACGTCATACGTTATACGTTATACGTGATACGTTATACGTTATACGTTATACGTTATACGTTATACGTTGTACGTTATACGTTAAACGTTAGACGTTATATGTTATACGTTATACGTTGTACGTTATACGTTATACGTTATACGTTATACGTTATACGTTATACGTTATACGTTATACGTTATACGTTATACGTTAAACGTTATACGTTATGCGTTATACGTTATACGTTATACGTTATACGTTATACGTTATACGTTATACGTTATACGTTATACGTTATACGTTATACGTTATACGTTATACGTTTGTCGTTATACGTTATACGTTATACGTTATACGTTATACGTTATACGTTATACGTTATACGTTATACGTTATACGTTATACGTTATACGTTATACGTTATACGTTATACGTTATACGTTATACGTTATTCGTTACGCGTTATACGTTATACATTATACGTTATGCGTTATACGTTATGCGTTATACGTTATACGTTATACGTTATACGTTATACGTTATACGTTATACGTTATACGTTATACGTTTTACGTTATACGTTATACGTTATACGTTATACGTTATACGTTATACGTTATACGTTATACGTTATACGTTATTCGTTATACGTTATGCGTTATACGTTATACGTTATACGTTATACGTTATACGTTATACGTTATACGTTATACGTTATAAGTTATAAGTTATACGTTATACGTTATACGTTATAGGTCATACCTTATACGTGATACGTCATACGTTATACGTTATACGTTATACGTTATTCGTTATACGTTATACGTTATACGTTATACGTTATACGTTATACGTTATACGTTATACGTTATACGTTATACGTTATACGTTATACGTTAAACGTTATACGTTATACGTTATACGTTATACGCTATACGTTATACGTTATACGTTATACGTTATACGTTATACGTTATACGTTATACGTTATACGTTATACGTTATACGTTATACGTTATACGTTATACGTTATACGTTATACGTTATACGTTATACGTTATACGTTAGACGTTATAGTTTATACGTAATACGTAATACGTTATAGGTTATACGTTATACGTGATACGTTATACGTTATACGTTATACGTTATACGTTGTACGTTATACGTTAAACGTTAGACGTTATATGTTATACGTTATACGTTGTACGTTATACGTTATACGTTATACGTTATACATTATACGTTATACGTTATACGTTATAAGTTATACGTTATACGTTATACGTTATACGTTATAAATTATGCGTTATACGCTATACGTAATGCGTTATAGGTCATACCTTATACGTGATACGTCATACGTTATACGTTATACGTGATACGTTATACGTTATACGTTATACGTTATACGTTATACGTTGTACGTTATACGTTAAACGTTAGACGTTATATGTTATACGTTATACGTTGTACGTTATACGTTATACGTTATACGTTATACGTTATACGTTATACGTTATACGTTATACGTTATACGTTATACGTTAAACGTTATACGTTATGCGTTATACGTTATACGTTATACGTTATACGTTATACGTTATACGTTATACGTTATACGTTATACGTTATACGTTATACGTTATACGTTATACGTTTGTCGTTATACGTTATACGTTATACGTTATACGTTATACGTTATACGTTATACGTTATACGTTATACGTTATACGTTATACGTTATACGTTATACGTTATACGTTATACGTTATACGTTATACGTTATTCGTTACGCGTTATACGTTATACATTATACGTTATGCGTTATACGTTATGCGTTATACGTTATACGTTATACGTTATACGTTATACGTTATACGTTATACGTTATACGTTATTCGTTATACGTTATACGTAATACGTTATACGTTATACGTTATACGTTATACGTTATACGTTATACGTCATACGTTATACGTTATACGTTATACGTTATACGTTATACGTTATACGTTATACGTTATACGTTATACGTTATACGTTATACGTTATACGTTATACGTTATACGTTATACGTTATACGTTATACGTTTTACGTTATACGTTATACGTTATACGTTATACGTTATACGTTATGCGTTATACGCTATACGTTATGCGTTATAGGATATACGTTATACGTTACACGTTATACGTTATACGTTATACTTTATACGTTATACGTTATACGTTATACGTTATACGTTATACGTTATATGTTATGCGTTATAAGCTATACGTAATGCGTTATAGGTCATACCTTATACGTGATACGTCATACGTTATACGTTATACGTGATACGTTATACGTTATACGTTATACGTTATACGTTGTACGTTATACGTTAAACGTTAGGCGTTATATGTTATACGTTATACGTTGTACGTTATACGTTATATGTAATATGTAATACGTTATACGTTATACGCTATACGTTATACGTTATACGTTGTACGTTATACGTTATACGTTATTCGTTATACGTTATACGTTATACGTTATACGTTATACGTTATACGTTATGCGTTATACGCTATACGTTATGCGTTATAGGTCATACCTTATACGTGATACGTCATACGTTATACGTTATACGTTATACGTTATACGTTATACGTTATACGTTATACGTTATGCGTTATACGCTATACGTTATGTGTTATAGGATATACGTTATACGTTATACGTTATACGTTATACGTTATACGATATACTTTATACGTTATACGTTATACGTTATACGTTATACGTTATACGTTATACGTTATACGTTATACGTTATACGTTATACGTTATACGTTATACGTTATACGTTGTACGTTATACGTTAAACGTTAGACGTTATACGTTATACGTAATACGTTATACGTTATACGTTATACGTTATACGTTATACGTTATACGTCATACGTTATACGTTATACGTTATACGTTATACGTTATACGTTATACGTTATACGTTATACGTTATACGTTATACGTTATACGTTATACGTTATACGTTATACGTTATACGTTATACGTTATACGTTATACGTTATACGTTATACGTTATACGTTATACGTTATACGTTATGCGTTATACGCTATACGTTATGCGTTATAGGATATACGTTATACGTTACACGTTATACGTTATACGTTATACTTTATACGTTATACGTTATACGTTATACGTTATACGTTATACGTTATATGTTATGCGTTATAAGCTATACGTAATGCGTTATAGGTCATACCTTATACGTGATACGTCATACGTTATACGTTATACGTGATACGTTATACGTTATACGTTATACGTTATACGTTGTACGTTATACGTTAAACGTTAGGCGTTATATGTTATACGTTATACGTTGTACGTTATACGTTATATGTAATATGTAATACGTTATACGTTATACGCTATACGTTATACGTTATACGTTGTACGTTATACGTTATACGTTATTCGTTATACGTTATACGTTATACGTTATACGTTATACGTTATACGTTATGCGTTATACGCTATACGTTATGCGTTATAGGTCATACCTTATACGTGATACGTCATACGTTATACGTTATACGTTATACGTTATACGTTATACGTTATACGTTATACGTTATGCGTTATACGCTATACGTTATGTGTTATAGGATATACGTTATACGTTATACGTTATACGTTATACGTTATACGATATACTTTATACGTTATACGTTATACGTTATACGTTATACGTTATACGTTATACGTTATACGTTATACGTTATACGTTATACGTTATACGTTATACGTTATACGTTGTACGTTATACGTTAAACGTTAGACGTTATACGTTATACGTTATACGTTATACGTTATACGTTGTACGTTATACGTTATACGTTATACGTTATACGTTATACGTTATACGTTATACGTTATACGTTATACGTTATACGTTATACGTTATACGTTATACGTTATACGTTATACGTTATACGTTATACGTTATACGTTATACGTTATACGTTATACGTTATACGTTATACGTTATACGTTATACGTTATACGTTATACGTTATACGTTATACGTTATACGTTATACGTTATACGTTATACGTTATACGTTATACGTTATACGTTATACGTTATACGTTATACGTTATACGTTATACGTTATACGTTATACGTTATACGTTATACGTTATACGTTATACGTTATACGTTATACGTTATACGTTATACGTTATACGTTATACGTTATACGTTATACGTTATGCGTTATACGCTATACGTTATGCGTTATAGGTCATACCTTATACGTGATACGTCATACGTTATACGTTATACGTTATACGTTATACGTTATTCGTTATACGTTATACGTTATACGTTATACGTTATACGTTATACGTTATACGTTATACGTTATACGTTATACGTTATACGTTATACGTTATACGTTATACGTTATACGTTGTACGTTATACGTTGTACGTTATACGTTGTACGTTATACGTTGTACGTTATACGTTGTACGTTATACGTTGTACGTTATACGTTGTACGTTATACGTTGTACGTTATACGTTGTACGTTATACGTTGTACGTTATACGTTGTACGTTATACGTTGTACGTTATACGTTGTACGTTATACGTTGTACGTTATACGTTATACGTTATACGTTATACGTTATACGTTATACGTTATACGTTATACGTTATGCGTTATACGTTATGCGTTATACGCTATACGTTATGCGTTATAGGATATACGTTAAACGTTATACGTTATACGTTATACGTTATACGTTATACGTTATACGTTATACGTTATACGTTATACGTTATACGTTATACGTTATACGTTACACGTTATACGTTATACGTTATACGTTATACGTTATACGTTATACGTTATACGTTATACGTTATACGTTATACGTTTTACGTTATACGTTATACGTTATACGTTATACGTTATACGTTATACGTTATACGTTATACGTTATACGTTATTCGTTATACGTTATACGTTATACGTTATACGTTATACGTTATACGTTATACGTTATACGTTATACGTTATACGTTATACGTTATACGTTATACGTTATACGTTATAAGTTATACGTTATACGTTATACGTTATAGGTCATACCTTATACGTGATACGTCATACGTTATACGTTATACGTTATACGTTATTCGTTATACGTTATACGTTATACGTTATACGTTATACGTTATACGTTATACGTTATACGTTATACGTTATACGTTATACGTTATACGTTAGACGTTATACGTTATACGTTATACGTTATACGTTATACGCTATACGTTATACGTTATACGTTATACGTTATACGTTATACGTTATACGTTATACGTTATACGTTATACGTTATACGTTATACGTTATACGTTATACGTTATACGTTATACGTTATACGTTATACGTTATACGTTAGACGTTATAGTTTATACGTAATACGTAATACGTTATACGTTATACGTTATACGTTACACGTTATAGGTTATTCGTTACACGTTATAAGTTATACTTTATACGTTATACGTTATACGTTATACGTTATACGTTATACGTTATACGTTATACGTTATACGTTATACGTTATACGTTATACGTTATACGTTATACGTTATACGTTATACGTTATACGTTATACGTTATACGTTATACGTTATACGTTATACGTTATACGTTATACGTTATACGTTATACGTTATACGTTATACGTTTTACGTTATACTTTATACGTTATACGTTATACGCTATACGTTATTCGATATACGTTATACGTTATACGTTATACGTTATACGTTATACGTTATACGTTATACGTTATACGTTATACGTTATACGTTATACGTTATACGTTATACGTTATACGTTTGACGTTATACGTTATACGGTATACGTTATACGTTATGCGTTATACGTTATACGTTATACGTTATACGTTATACGTTTGACGTTATACGTTATACGGTATACGTTATGCGTTATACGATATACGTTATGCGTTATAGGATATACGTTATGCGTTATAGGATATACGTTATACGGTATACGTTATGCGTTATACGATATACGTTATGCGTTATAGGATATACGTTATGCGTTATAGGATATACGTTATACGTGATACGTTGTACGTTATACGTTATACGTTGTACGTTATACGTTATACGTTATACGTTATACGCTATACGTTATACGTAATACGTTATACGTTATACGTTATACGTTATACGTTATACGTTATACGTTATACGTTATACGTTATACGTTATACGTTATACGTTATACGTTATACGTTATACGTTATACGTTATACGTTATACGTTATACGTTTTACGTTATACGTTATACGTTATACGTTATACATTATACGTTATACGTTATACGTTATACGTTATACGTTATACGTTATACGTTATTCGTTGTACGTTATACGTTATACGTTATACGTTATATGTTAAACGTTACTCGTTATACGTAATATGTAATACGTTTTACGTTATAAGTTATACGTTATACGTTATACGTTATACGTTATACGTTATACGTTATACGTTATACGTTATACGTTATACGTTATACGTTATACGGTATACGTTATGCGTTATACATTATACGTTATACGTTATACGTTATACGTTATACGTTATACGTTATACGTTTGACGTTATACGTTATACGGTATACGTTATACGTTATGCGTTATACGTTATACGTTATACGTTATACGTTATACGTTTGACGTTATACGTTATACGGTATACGTTATGCGTTATACGCTATACGTTATGCGTTATAGGATATACGTTATGCGTTATAGGATATACGTTATACGTGATACGTTGTACGTTATACGTTATACGTTATACGTTATACGTTATACGTTATACGTTATACGTTATACGTTATACGTTATACGTTATACGTTATACGTTATACGTTATACGTTATACGTTATACGTTATACGTTTTACGTTATACGTTATACGTTATACGTTATACGTTATACGTTATACGTTATACGTTATACGTTATACGTTATTCGTTATACGTTATGCGTTATACGTTATACGTTATACGTTATGCGTTATACGTTATACGTTATACGTTATACGTTATACGTTATACGTTATACGTTATACGTTATACGTTATACGTTATACGTTATACGTTATACGTTATACGTTATACGTTATACGTTATACGTTATACGTTATACGTTATACGTTATACGTTATTCGTTACGCGTTATACGTTATACGTTATACGTTATGCGTTATACGTTATGCGTTATACGTTATACGTTATACGTTGTTCGTTATACGTTGTACGTTATACGTTGTACGTTATACGTTATACGTTATACGTTATACGTTATACGTTATACGTTATACGATATACGTTATACGTTATACGTTATACGTTATACGTTATACGGTATACGTTATACGTTATACGTTATACGTTATACGTTTGACGTTATACGTTATACGGTATACGTTATACGTTATGCGTTATACGTTATACGTTATACGTTATACGTTATACGTTTGACGTTATACGTTATACGGTATACGTTATGCGTTATACGATATACGTTATGCGTTATAGGATATACGTTATGCGTTATAGGATATACGTTATACGGTATACGTTATGCGTTATACGATATACGTTATGCGTTATAGGATATACGTTATGCGTTATAGGATATACGTTATACGTGATACGTTGTACGTTATACGTTATACGTTGTACGTTATACGTTATACGTTATACGTTATACGCTATACGTTATACGTAATACGTTATACGTTATACGTTATACGTTATACGTTATACGTTATACGTTATACGTTATACGTTATACGTTATACGTTATACGTTATACGTTATACGTTATACGTTATACGTTATACGTTATACGTTATACGTTTTACGTTATACGTTATACGTTATACGTTATACATTATACGTTATACGTTATACGTTATACGTTATACGTTATACGTTATACGTTATTCGTTGTACGTTATACGTTATACGTTATACGTTATATGTTAAACGTTACTCGTTATACGTAATATGTAATACGTTTTACGTTATAAGTTATACGTTATACGTTATACGTTATACGTTATACGTTATACGTTATACGTTATACGTTATACGTTATACGTTATACGTTATACGGTATACGTTATGCGTTATACATTATACGTTATACGTTATACGTTATACGTTATACGTTATACGTTATACGTTTGACGTTATACGTTATACGGTATACGTTATACGTTATGCGTTATACGTTATACGTTATACGTTATACGTTATACGTTTGACGTTATACGTTATACGGTATACGTTATGCGTTATACGCTATACGTTATGCGTTATAGGATATACGTTATGCGTTATAGGATATACGTTATACGTGATACGTTGTACGTTATACGTTATACGTTATACGTTATACGTTATACGTTATACGTTATACGTTATACGTTATACGTTATACGTTATACGTTATACGTTATACGTTATACGTTATACGTTATACGTTATACGTTTTACGTTATACGTTATACGTTATACGTTATACGTTATACGTTATACGTTATACGTTATACGTTATACGTTATTCGTTATACGTTATGCGTTATACGTTATACGTTATACGTTATGCGTTATACGTTATACGTTATACGTTATACGTTATACGTTATACGTTATACGTTATACGTTATACGTTATACGTTATACGTTATACGTTATACGTTATACGTTATACGTTATACGTTATACGTTATACGTTATACGTTATACGTTATTCGTTACGCGTTATACGTTATACGTTATACGTTATGCGTTATACGTTATGCGTTATACGTTATACGTTATACGTTGTTCGTTATACGTTATGCGTTATACGTTATCCGTTATACGTTATACGTTATACGTTGTTCGTTATACGTTGTACGTTATACGTTGTACGTTATACGTTATACGTTATACGTTATACGTTATACGTTATACGTTATTCGTTATACGTTATACGTTATACGTTATACGTTTGACGTTATACGTTATACGGTATACGTTATACGTTATGCGTTATACGTTATACGTTATACGTTATACGTTATACGTTTGACGTTATACGTTATACGGTATACGTTATGCGTTATACGCTATACGTTATGCGTTATAGGATATACGTTATGCGTTATAGGATATACGTTATACGTGATACGTTGTACGTTATACGTTATACGTTATACGTTATACGTTATACGTTATACGTTATACGTTATACGTTATACGTTATACGTTATACGTTATACGTTATACGTTATACGTTATACGTTATACGTTATACGTTTTACGTTATACGTTATACGTTATACGTTATACGTTATACGTTATACGTTATACGTTATACGTTATACGTTATTCGTTATACGTTATGCGTTATACGTTATACGTTATACGTTATACGTTATACGTTATACGTTATACGTTATACGTTATACGTTATACGTTATACGTTATACGTTATACGTTATACGTAATACGTTATACGTTATACGTTATACGTTATACGTTATACGTTATTCGTTACGCGTTATACGTTATACGTTATACGTTATGCGTTATACGTTATGCGTTATACGTTATACGTTATACGTTGTTCGTTATACGTTATGCGTTATACGTTATCCGTTATACGTTATACGTTATACGTTGTTCGTTATACGTTGTACGTTATACGTTGTACGTTATACGTTATACGTTATACGTTATACGTTATACGTTATACGTTATACGATATACGTTATACGTTATACGTTATACGTTATACGTTATACGGTATACGTTATACGTTATACGTTATACGTTATACGTTTGACGTTATACGTTATACGGTATACGTTATACGTTATGCGTTATACGTTATACGTTATACGTTATACGTTATACGTTATACGTTTGACGTTATACGTTATACGGTATACGTTATGCGTTATACGATATACGTTATGCGTTATAGGATATACGTTATGCGTTATAGGATATACGTTATACGTGATACGTTGTACGTTATACGTTATACGTTGTACGTTATACGTTATACGTTATACGTTATACGCTATACGTTATACGTAATACGTTATACGTTACACGTTATACGTTACACGTTATACGTTATACGTTATACGTTATACGATGTACGTTATACGTTGTACGTTATACGTTATACGTTATACGTTATACGTTATACGTTATACGTTATACGTTATACGTTATACGTTATACGTTATACGTTATACGTTATACGTTATACGTTATACGTTATACGTTTTACGTTATACGTTATACGTTATACGTTATACATTATACGTTATACGTTATACGTTATACGTTATACGTTATACGTTATACGTTATTCGTTGTACGTTATACGTTATACGTTATACGTTATATGTTAAACGTTACTCGTTATACGTAATATGTAATACGTTTTACGTTATAAGTTATACGTTATACGTTATACGTTATACGTTATACGTTATACGTTATACGTTATACGTTATACGTTATACGTTATACGTTATACGGTATACGTTATGCGTTATACATTATACGTTATACGTTATACGTTATACGTTATACGTTATACGTTATACGTTTGACGTTATACGTTATACGGTATACGTTATACGTTATGCGTTAAACGTTATACGTTATACGTTATACGTTATACGTTTGACGTTATACGTTATACGGTATACGTTATGCGTTATACGCTATACGTTATGCGTTATAGGATATACGTTATGCGTTATAGGATATACGTTATACGTGATACGTTGTACGTTATACGTTATACGTTATACGTTATACGTTATACGTTATACGTTATACGTTATACGTTATACGTTATACGTTATACGTTATACGTTATACGTTATACGTTTTACGTTATACGTTATACGTTATACGTTATACGTTATACGTTATACGTTATACGTTATACGTTATACGTTATACGTTATTCGTTATACGTTATGCGTTATACGTTATACGTTATACGTTATACGTTATACGTTATACGTTATACGTTATACGTTATACGTTATACGTTATACGTTATACGTTATACGTTATACGTTATACGTTATTCGTTACGCGTTATACGTTATACGTTATACGTTATGCGTTATACGTTATGCGTTATACGTTATACGTTATACGTTGTTCGTTATACGTTGTACGTTATACGTTGTACGTTATACGTTATACGTTATACGTTATACGTTATACGTTATACGTTATACGTTATACGATGTACGTTATACGTTATACGTTATACGTTATACGTTATACGTTATACGGTATACGTTATACGTTATACGTTATACGTTATACGTTTGACGTTATACGTTATACGGTATACGTTATACGTTATGCGTTATACGTTATACGTTATACGTTATACGTTATACGTTTGACGTTATACGTTATACGGTATACGTTATGCGTTATACGATATACGTTATGCGTTATAGGATATACGTTATGCGTTATAGGATATACGTTATACGTGATACGTTGTACGTTATACGTTATACGTTGTACGTTACACGTTATACCTTATACGTTATACGTTATACGTTGTACGTTATACGTTGTACGTTATACGTTATACGTTATACGTTATACGTTATACGTTATACGTTATACGTTATGCGTTATACGTTATACGTTATACGTTGTTCGTTATACGTTATGCGTTATACGTTATCCGTTATACGTTATACGTTATACGTTATACGTTATACGTTATACGGTATACGTTATACGTTATGCGTTATACGTTATACGTTATACGTTATACGTTATACGTTATACGTTATACGTTATACGTTATACGTTATACGTTATACGTTATACGTTATTCGTTACGCGTTATACGTTATACGTTATACGTTATGCGTTATACGTTATGCGTTATACGTTATACGTTATACGTTGTTCGTTATACGTTATGCGTTATACGTTATCCGTTATACGTTATACGTTATACGTTGTTCGTTATACGTTGTACGTTATACGTTGTACGTTATACGTTATACGTTATACGTTATACGTTATACGTTATACGTTATACGATATACGTTATACGTTATACGTTATACGTTATACGTTATACGGTATACGTTATACGTTATACGTTATACGTTATACGTTTGACGTTATACGTTATACGGTATACGTTATACGTTAAGCGTTATACGTTATACGTTATACGTTATACGTTATACGTTTGACGTTATACGTTATACGGTATACGTTATGCGTTATACGATATACGTTATGCGTTATAGGATATACGTTATGCGTTATAGGATATACGTTATACGTGATACGTTGTACGTTATACGTTATACGTTGTACGTTATACGTTATACGTTATACGTTATACGCTATACGTTATACGTAATACGTTATACGTTACACGTTATACGTTACACGTTATACGTTATACGTTATACGTTATACGATGTACGTTATACGTTGTACGTTATACGTTATACGTTATACGTTATACGTTATACGTTATACGTTATACGTTATACGTTATACGTTATACGTTATACGTTATACGTTATACGTTATACGTTATACGTTATACGTTATACGTTTTACGTTATACGTTATACGTTATACGTTATACATTATACGTTATACGTTATACGTTATACGTTATACGTTATACGTTATACGTTATTCGTTGTACGTTATACGTTATACGTTATACGTTATATGTTAAACGTTACTCGTTATACGTAATATGTAATACGTTTTACGTTATAAGTTATACGTTATACGTTATACGTTATACGTTATACGTTATACGTTATACGTTATACGTTATACGTTATACGTTATACGTTATACGGTATACGTTATGCGTTATACATTATACGTTATACGTTATACGTTATACGTTATACGTTATACGTTATACGTTTGACGTTATACGTTATACGGTATACGTTATACGTTATGCGTTATACGTTATACGTTATACGTTATACGTTATACGTTTGACGTTATACGTTATACGGTATACGTTATGCGTTATACGCTATACGTTATGCGTTATAGGATATACGTTATGCGTTATAGGATATACGTTATACGTGATACGTTGTACGTTATACGTTATACGTTATACGTTATACGTTATACGTTATACGTTATACGTTATACGTTATACGTTATACGTTATACGTTATACGTTATACGTTATACGTTTTACGTTATACGTTATACGTTATACGTTATACGTTATACGTTATACGTTATACGTTATACGTTATACGTTATACGTTATTCGTTATACGTTATGCGTTATACGTTATACGTTATACGTTATACGTTATACGTTATACGTTATACGTTATACGTTATACGTTATACGTTATACGTTATACGTTATACGTTATACGTTATACGTTATTCGTTACGCGTTATACGTTATACGTTATACGTTATGCGTTATACGTTATGCGTTATACGTTATACGTTATACGTTGTTCGTTATACGTTGTACGTTATACGTTGTACGTTATACGTTATACGTTATACGTTATACGTTATACGTTATACGTTATACGTTATACGATGTACGTTATACGTTATACGTTATACGTTATACGTTATACGTTATACGGTATACGTTATACGTTATACGTTATACGTTATACGTTTGACGTTATACGTTATACGGTATACGTTATACGTTATGCGTTATACGTTATACGTTATACGTTATACGTTATACGTTTGACGTTATACGTTATACGGTATACGTTATGCGTTATACGATATACGTTATGCGTTATAGGATATACGTTATGCGTTATAGGATATACGTTATACGTGATACGTTGTACGTTATACGTTATACGTTGTACGTTACACGTTATACCTTATACGTTATACGTTATACGTTGTACGTTATACGTTGTACGTTATACGTTATACGTTATACGTTATACGTTATACGTTATACGTTATACGTTATACGTTGTACGTTATACGTTGTACGTTATACGTTAAATGTTAGACGTTATATGTTATACGTTATACGTTGTACGTTATACGTTATACGTTATACGTTATACGTTATACGTTTTACGTTATACGTTATACGTTATACGTTATACGTTATACGTTATACGTTATACGTTATACGTTATACGTTATACGTTATACGTTATACGTTATACGTTATACGTTATACGTTATACGTTATACGTTATAAGTTATACGTTATACGTTATACGTTATACGTTATAAATTATGCGTTATACGCTATACGTAATGCGTTATAGGTCATACCTTATACGTGATACGTCATACGTTATACGTTATACGTTATACGTTATACGTTATACGTTATACGTTGTACGTTATACGTTAAACGTTAGACGTTATATGTTATACGTTATACGTTGTACGTTATACGTTATACGTTATACGTTATACGTTATACGTTATACGTTATACGTTATACGTTATACGTTATACGTTATACGTTATACGTTATACGTTATGCGTTATACGTTATACGTTATACGTTATACGTTATACGTTATACGTTATACGTTATACGTTATACGTTATACGTTATACGTTATACGTTTGTCGTTATACGTTTGTCGTTATACGTTATACGTTATACGTTATACGTTATACGTTATACGTTATACGTTATACGTTATACGTTATACGTTATACGTTATACGTTATACGTTATTCGTTACGCGTTATACGTTATACGTTATACGTTATGCGTTATACGTTATGCGTTATACGTTATACGTTATACGTTATACGTTATACGTTATACGTTATACGTTATACGTTATACGGAATACGTTATGCGTTATACATTATACGATATACGTTATACGTTATACGTTATACGTTAAACGTTTTACGTTATACGTTATACGTTATACGTTATACGTTATACGTTATACGTTATACGTTATACGTTGTACGTTATACGTTGTACGTTATACGTTGTACGTTATACGTTATACGTTATACGTTATACGTTATACGTTATACGTTATACGTTATACGTTATACGTTATACGTTATACGTTATACGTTATACGTTATACGTTATACGTTATACGTTATACGTTATACGTTATACGTTATACGTTATACGTTATACGTTATACGTTATACGTTATACGTTATACGTTATACGTTATACGTTATACGTTATACGTTATACGTTTTACGTTATACGTTATACGTTATACGTTATACGTTATACGTTATACGTTATACGTTATACGTTATACGTTATTCGTTATACGTTATGCGTTATACGTTATACGTTATACGTTATACGTTATACGTTATACGTTATACGTTATACGTTATACGTTATACGTTATACGTTATACGTTATACGTTATACGTTATACGTTATACGTTATTCATTACGCGTTATACGTTATACGTTATACGTTATGCGTTATACGTTATGCGTTATACGTTATACGTTATACGTTGTTCGTTATACGTTGTACGTTATACGTTGTACGTTATACGTTATACGTTATACGTTATACGTTATACGTTATACGTTATACGATATACGTTATACGTTATACGTTATACGTTATACGTTATACGGTATACGTTATACGTTATACGTTATACGTTATACGTTTGACGTTATACGTTATACGGTATACGTTATACGTTATGCGTTATACGTTATACGTTATACGTTATACGTTATACGTTTGACGTTATACGTTATACGGTATACGTTATGCGTTATACGATATACGTTATGCGTTATAGGATATACGTTATGCGTTGTAGGATATACGTTATACGTGATACGTTGTACGTTATACGTTATACGTTGTACGTTATACGTTATACGTTATACGTTATACGCTATACGTTATACGTAATACGTTATACGTTATACGTTATACGTTACACGTTATAGGTTATACGTTATACGTTATTCGTTGTACGTTATACGTTATACGTTATACGTTATATGTTATACGTTACTCGTTATACGTAATATGTAATACGTTTTACGTTATAAGTTATACGTTATACGTTATACGTTATACGTTATACGTTATACGTTATACGTTATACGTTATACGTTATACGTTATACGTTATACGGTATACGTTATGCGTTATACATTATACGTTATACGTTATACGTTATACGTTATACGTTATACGTTATACGTTTGACGTTATACGTTATACGGTATACGTTATACGTTATGCGTTATACGTTATACGTTATACGTTATACGTTATACGTTTGACGTTATACGTTATACGGTATACGTTATGCGTTATACGCTATACGTTATGCGTTATAGGATATACGTTATGCGTTATAGGATAGACCAGGCTGCCCGACCTGGAGGGGGCCGTGGCTCGGCTCGGGAGCGCCGTCGCGCGCATTTGCGACGCGGCGATGCCCCGGGCCGGGCCGCGGTCTCCTCGTCGGGCGGTGTACTGGTGGTCGGGCGAAATCGGGGAATTGCGGACAGCATGCGTCCGGGCCCGACGCCAGTACACCCGCGCGCGTCGTCGGGCCGGACGGAACGGCGACGACGGCGCGCGGGCTAGGGCGGCGGAACTGTACGAGTCCTATCGCGCGGGAAAGAGGGCTCTGCAGGTAGCCATCAAACGGGCCAAGGCCCAGAGCTGGAAGGAGCTCCTCGAGACCCTCGAGCGGGATCCATGGGGGCGCCCATACCGGATAGTTCTGAATAAACTCCGGCCATGGGCGCCCCCGATCACCGAGGGTCTCGACCCCCAGCTCTTTAGGGACGTGGTCGACACGCTCTTCCCGATCGTGGGGGAGAGCGGGCCACGTCCCTCTGCGGACCCGACCACCTGGTCCGCGGAGCTGGGGGTCTCGGCTGGGGAGCTAGCCGCGGCCATCCGAAGACTCGGGGCGAAGGATACTGCCCCGGGTCCTTCGGGAGTGCCCGGCCGAGTCTTGGTCTTGGCCGCGGACGTCCTGGGTGACGGCCTCCGGGAGCTATTCGACCGCTGCCTGGAGGCCGGGCGATTCCCCTCCGCATGGAAGGTGGCCCGAATGGTCCTCCTCCGGAAAGAGGGTAGGCCCGCGGACTCTCCGTCAGCGTACCGGCCGATTTGCCTGCTCGACGATGTGGGCAAGCTCCTAGAAAGAGTCGTGGCGGCCCGCATCGTCGGGCACCTGTCGCGGGGTGGGCCCGGGCTGGCGGAGTGCCAGTTCGGGTTCCGGGAGGGCCGGTCGACGATCGACGCGATTCGACGCGTCCGGTCCCTCTCGGCCTCGGCGGTCTCCCGGGGTGGGGTGGCATTGGCGGTGTCCTTGGACATCGCCAATGCGTTTAACACCCTACCCTGGGCGGCGATTAGGCGGGGGCTTGAGGAACATCGAGTCCCCGCCTACCTTAGGGCAGTCGTCGAGGACTACCTCCGCGACAGGTGGATCGAGTATCCGGGCCGGTGCGGGACGGAGAGGAGAGCGGTGTACTCCGGGGTTCCGCAGGGGTCGGTGTTAGGACCCCTACTGTGGAACCTCGGGTACGACACCGTCCTGCGGGCCGAAGACCTCCCCGACGGCGTCAGTCTGACATGTTACGCGGACGACACCTTGTTGTTGGCCGTCGGGGGGGACTGGAGGGGGGCTGTTCGGGCCGCCGAGGACGATGTCCGGCGCGTCGTCTCCCGGATCAGGGGGATCGGTTTGGAGGTGGCTCTCCACAAAACCGAGGTACTCGGGATGTATAGACCCCGGGGAGAGCCGCCTCCCCCCCTGATCCGGGTGGGTGAGACAGACGTCGAGGTGAGGTCTCAGATGAAATATCTGGGACTTCACCTCGACAGCCACTGGCGCTTCGAGGGCCATTTCCGGGCCCTGGCCCCGCGGTTGGAGAGGATAGTTGGCGCTTTGGGCCGTATCCTCCCCAACCTGCGGGGCCCGAGTGACCGGGTTCGCCGCCTCTACGCGGGAATGGTCCACTCGGTGGCCCTATACGGGGCCCCCGTTTGGGCGGGCGACCTGGCCGCCTCCCGGCGCAGCAAGGTATTGCTGCGCCGGGTTCAAAGGCGGCTTGCACTGCGGATCGCCCGGGGGTACCGGACCGTTTCGTATGAGGCGGCGAGCGTCCTGTCAGGGCTACCCCCGGCGGACTTGATCGCGGGCGCGCATGCGGCTTTCTACGAGGGCCGCATGCGCGCCCGCGAGGATGGGGTGGTCCTGGCGGGCTGCGAGGTGGAGGCCCTGAGGCGCCAGGCCCGGGAGTCCATGCTGCAGCTTTGGCAGCAGCGGCTGGCCGAGCCGTTGTTCGGCCAGAGGACTGTCCGGGCTATCCGGCCGGTCCTGTTTGAGTGGCTGGGTAGGCGCTTCGGCTCACTCACCTACCGGTTGGTGCAGGTGCTGTCCGGGCACGGATGCTTCGGTCAGTACCTGTGCCGGATCGGTGTGGAAGAGGCGGCGCGCTGCTGGCACTGTCCAGCGGACGAGGACACGGCGCAACACACCCTCGAGGTTTGTCCGGCCTGGGGGGTGGAGCGCCGTGTCCTCACGGCCGTGATTGGGGCGGACCTATCGCTGTCGGGCGTGGTACAGGCCATGCTCGGCAGCGAGACGAGGTGGCGGGCCGTGGCCTCCTTCTGCGAGGAGGTAATCTCGCGGAAGGAGGCCGCGAGCCGCATTCGCGAGAGCGGGAGACCGCGAGCGAGGCCTCGTCCGAGGCCGGGGGCGGGTGGGCCTCCGGAAGGGCTGGGGAGGCCACCCTGAGAGCGGCGGGCGGGGGTGCGTAGCCCTTGAGGCTCGTGCCACCGCCCGTCGTCTGAGGGGTGGGAGCAATAAGGGACGGCGACGCTCTCGAGGGCGGAGAGGCCAGAGCCGCCCTCGGGAGCGTACGAGCCGGGGTGCGGCCGCGCCGACGGCACGGTCCCAGGGCCGTGCCTCCGGCGCGGCTATGGGGGCCGTGGGCGGTCGCGAGTGTGGGACTCGCGGCCGCCCTCGGGCGGCCCCCGGGAGTGGGACGTCGGAGCAGTGTGGCCCTGCTCCGACGTCGGGCGCCAGAGCGCCGAGGAGAAAACAGGGAAGGGAGGGTGAAGTACCCCCTCCCTTCCCTGGAACGGGAGGACACGGGCGCGAGAGCCCTGCACGGGGGAGCACCTGATGTTATGATGTCTTCGGTCCCAGGTGCTCCCCCTGCATAGTGCGAGGATGGCCACCGTGGTGGGTTTTAGTGGGTAGGTCCCGCGCCCGATGGGGTTCCTTCCGGGCGCGGGGAATCCCACATTCCCCCCGCCCCTCCCCAGGCGGCGGGGGGGGGCCTTTCGAAGATTTCCCCCACGTTAATAAAAAAAAAAAAAAAAAAAATGCGTTATAGGATATACGTTATACGTGATACGTTGTACGTTATACGTTATACGTTATACGTTATACGTTATACGTTATACGTTATACGTTATACGTTATACGTTATTCGTTATACGTTATACGTTATACGTTATACGTTTTACGTTATACGTTATACGTTATACGTTATACGTTATACGTTATACGTTATACGTTATACGTTATACGTTATTCGTTATACGTTATGCGTTATACGTTATACGTTATACGTTATACGTTATACGTTATACGTTATACGTTATACGTTATACGTTATACGTTATACGTTACACGTTATACGTTATACGTTATACGTTATTCGTTACGCGTTATACGTTATACGTTATACGTTATGCGTTATACGTTATGCGTTATACGTTATACGTTATACGTTGTTCGTTATACGTTGAACGTTATACGTTGTACGTTATACGTTATACGTTATACGTTATACGTTATACGTTATACGTTATACGTTATACGATATACGTTATACGTTATACGTTATACGTTATACGTTATACGGTATACGTTATACGTTATACGTTATACGTTATACGTTTGACGTTATACGTTATACGGTATACGTTATACGTTATGCGTTATACGTTATACGTTATACGTTATACGTTATACGTTTGACGTTATACGTTATACGGTATACGTTATGCGTTATACGATATACGTTATGCGTTATAGGATATACGTTATGCGTTATAGGATATACGTTATACGTGATACGTTGTACGTTATACGTTATACGTTATACGTTATACGTTATACGTTATACGTTATACGTTATACGTTATACGTTATACGTTATACGTTATACGTTTTACGTTATACGTTATACGTTATACGTTATACGTTATACGTTATACGTTATACGTTATACGTTATACGTTATTCGTTATACGTTATGCGTTATACGTTATACGTTATACGTTATACGATATACGTTATACGTTATACGTTATACGTTATACGTTATACGTTATACGTTATACGTTATACGTTATACGTTATACGTTATTCGTTACGCGTTATACGTTATACGTTATACGTTATGCGTTATACGTTATGCGTTATACGTTATACGTTATACGTTGTTCGTTATACGTTGTACGTTATACGTTGTACGTCATACGTTATACGTTATACGTTATACGTTATACGTTATACGTTATACGATATACGTTATACGTTATACGTTATACGTTATACGTTATACGGTATACGTTATACGTTATACGTTATACGTTATACGGTATACGTTATACGTTATGCGTTATACGTTATACGTTATACGTTATACGTTATACGTTATACGTTTGACGTTATACGTTATACGGTATACGTTATACGTTATGCGTTATACGTTATACGTTATACGTTATACGTTATACGTTTGACGTTATACGTTATACGGTATACGTTATGCGTTATACGCTATACGTTATGCGTTATAGGATATACGTTATGCGTTATGGGATATACGTTATACGTGATACGTTGTACGTTATACGTTATACGTTATACGTTATACGTTATACGTTATACGTTATACGTTATACGTTATACGTTATACGTTATACGTTATACGTTATACGTTATTCGTTACGCGTTATACGTTATACGTTATACGTTATGCGTTATACGTTATGCGTTATACGTTATACGTTATACGTTGTTCGTTATACGTTGTACGTTATACGTTGTACGTCATACGTTATACGTTATACGTTATACGTTATACGTTATACGTTATACGATATACGTTATACGTTATACGTTATACGTTATACGTTATACGGTATACGTTATACGTTATACGTTATACGTTATACGTTATACGGTATACGTTATACGTTATACGTTATACGTTATACGTTATACGGTATACGTTATACGTTATACGTTATACGTTATACGGTATACGTTATACGTTATGCGTTATACGTTATACGTTATACGTTATACGTTATACGTTTGACGTTATACGTTATACGGTATACGTTATGCGTTATACGATATACGTTATGCGTTATAGGATATACGTTATGCGTTATAGGATATACGTTATACGTGATACGTTGTACGTTATACGTTATACGTTGTACGTTATACGTTATACGTTATACGTTATACGCTATACGTTATACGTAATACGTTATACGTTATACGTTATACGTTACACGTTATAGGTTATACGTTATACGTTATACGTTGTACGTTATACGTTGTACGTTATACGTTATACGTTATACGTTATACGTTATACGTTATACGTTATACGTTATACGTTATACGTTATACGTTATACGTTATACGTTATACGTTATACGTTATACGTTTTACGTTATACGTTATACGTTATACGTTATACATTATACGTTATACGTTATACGTTATACGTTATACGTTATACGTTATACGTTATTCGTTGTACGTTATACGTTATACGTTATACGTTATATGTTATACGTTACTCGTTATACGTAATATGTAATACGTTTTACGTTATAAGTTATACGTTATACGTTATACGTTATACGTTATACGTTATACGTTATACGTTATACGTTATACGTTATACGTTATACGGTATACGTTATGCGTTATACATTATACGTTATACGTTATACGTTATACGTTATACGTTATACGTTATACGTTATACGTTATACGTTTGACGTTATACGTTATACGGTATACGTTATACGTTATGCGTTATACGTTATACGTTATACGTTATACGTTATACGTTTGACGTTATACGTTATACGGTATACGTTATGCGTTATACGCTATACGTTATGCGTTATAGGATATACGTTATGCGTTATGGGATATACGTTATACGTGATACGTTGTACGTTATACGTTATACGTTATACGTTATACGTTATACGTTATACGTTATACGTTATACGTTATACGTTATTCGTTATACGTTATACGTTATACGTTATACGTTTTACGTTATACGTTATACGTTATACGTTATACGTTATACGTTATACGTTATACGTTATACGTTATACGTTATACGTTATTCGTTATGCGTTATGCGTTATACGTTATACGTTATACGTTATACGTTATACGTTATACGTTATACGTTATACGTTATACGTTATACGTTATACGTTATACGTTATACGTTATACGTTATACGTTATACGTTATTCGTTACGCGTTATACGTTATACGTTATACGTTATGCGTTATACGTTATGCGTTATACGCTATACGTTATACGTTGTTCGTTATACGTTGAACGTTATACGTTGTACGTTATACGTTATACGTTATACGTTATACGTTATACGTTATACGTTATACGTTATACGATATACGTTATACGTTATACGTTATACGTTATACGTTATACGGTATACGTTATACGTTATACGTTATACGTTATACATTATACGTTATACGTTATACGTTATACGTTATACGTTATACGTTATTCGTTGTACGTTATACGTTATACGTTATACGTTATATGTTATACGTTACTCGTTATACGTAATATGTAATACGTTTTACGTTATAAGTTATACGTTATACGTTATACGTTATACGTTATACGTTATACGTTATACGTTATACGTTATAGGATATACGTTATACGTGATACGTTGTACGTTATACGTTATACGTTGTACGTTATACGTTATACGTTATACGTTATACGTTATACGCTATACGTTATACGTAATACGTTATACGTTATACGTTATACGTTACACGTTATACGTTATACGTTATACGTTATACGTTGTACGTTATACGTTGTACGTGATACGTTACACGTTATACGTTATACGTTATACGTTATACGTTATACGTTATACGTTATACGTTATACGTTATACGTTATACGTCATACGTTATACGTTTTACGTTATACGTTATACGTTATACGTTATACATTATACGTTATACGTTATACGTTATACGTTATACGTTATACGTTATTCGTTGTACGTTATACGTAATACGTTATACGTTATATGTTATACGTTACTCGTTATACGTAATATGTAATACGTTTTACGTTATAAGTTATACGTTATACGTTATACGTTATACGTTATACGTTATACGTTATACGTTACACGTTATACGTTATACGTTATACGTTATACGTTGTACGTTATACGTTGTACGTGATACGTTACACGTTATACGTTATACGTTATACGTTATACGTTATACGTTATACGTTATACGTTATACGTTATACGTTATACGTCATACGTTATACGTTTTACGTTATACGTTATACGTTATACGTTATACATTATACGTTATACGTTATACGTTATACGTTATACGTTATACGTTATTCGTTGTACGTTATACGTTATACGTTATACGTTATATGTTATACGTTACTCGTTATACGTAATATGTAATACGTTTTACGTTATAAGTTATACGTTATACGTTATACGTTATACGTTATACGTTATACGTTATACGTTATACGTTATACGTTATACGTTATACATTATGCGTTATACGCTATACGTAATGCGTTATAGGTCATACCTTATACGTGATACGTCATACGTTATACGTTATACGTGATACGTTATACGTTATACGTTATACGTTATACGTTATACGTTATACGTTGTACGTTATACGTTAAACGTTAGACGTTATATGTTATACGTTATACGTTGTACGTTATACGTTATACGTTATAAGTTATACGTTATACGTTATACGTTATACGTTATACGTTATACGTTATACGTTATACGTTATACGTTATACGTTATACGTTATACGTTATACGTTATACGTTATACGTTATACGTTATACGTTATACGTTTGACGTTATACGTTATACGGTATACGTTATGCGTTATACGATATACGTTATGCGTTATAGGATATACGTTATGCGTTATAGGATATACGTTATACGTGATACGTTGTACGTTATACGTTATACGTTATACGTTATACGTTATACGTTATACGTTATACGTTATACGTTATACGTTATACGTTATACGTTATACGTTATACGTTATTCGTTACGCGTTATACGTTATACGTTATACGTTATGCGTTATACGTTATGCGTTATACGTTATACGTTATACGTTGTTCGTTATACGTTGTACGTTATACGTTGTACGTCATACGTTATACGTTATACGTTATACGTTATACGTTATACGTTATACGATATACGTTATACGTTATACGTTATACGTTATACGTTATACGGTATACGTTATACGTTATACGTTATACGTTATACGTTTGACGTTATACGTTATACGGTATACGTTATACGTTATGCGTTATACGTTATACGTTATACGTTATACGTTATACGTTTGACGTTATACGTTATACGGTATACGTTATGCGTTATACGATATACGTTATGCGTTATAGGATATACGTTATGCGTTATAGGATATACGTTATACGTGATACGTTGTACGTTATACGTTATACGTTGTACGTTATACGTTATACGTTATACGTTATACGCTATACGTTATACGTAATACGTTATACGTTATACGTTATACGTTACACGTTATAGGTTATACGTTATACGTTATACGTTGTACGTTATACGTTGTACGTTATACGTTATACGTTATACGTTATACGTTATACGTTATACGTTATACGTTATACGTTATACGTTATACGTTATACGTTATACGTTATACGTTATACGTTATACGTTTTACGTTATAAGTTATACGTTATACGTTATACATTATACGTTATACGTTATACGTTATACGTTATACGTTATACGTTATACGTTATTCGTTGTACGTTATACGTTATACGTTATACGTTATATGTTATACGTTACTCGTTATACGTAATATGTAATACGTTTTACGTTATAAGTTATACGTTATACGTTATACGTTATACGTTATACGTTATACGTTATACGTTATACGTTATACGTTATACGTTATACGTTATACGTTATACGGTATACGTTATGCGTTATACATTATACGTTATACGTTATACGTTATACGTTATACGTTATACGTTATACGTTATACGTTTGACGTTATACGTTATACGGTATACGTTATACGTTATGCGTTATACGTTATACGTTATACGTTATACGTTATACGTTTGACGTTATACGTTATACGGTATACGTTATGCGTTATACGCTATACGTTATGCGTTATAGGATATACGTTATGCGTTATGGGATATACGTTATACGTGATACGTTGTACGTTATACGTTATACGTTATACGTTATACGTTATACGTTATACGTTATACGTTATACGTTATACGTTATACGTTATTCGTTATACGTTATACGTTATACGTTATACGTTTTACGTTATACGTTATACGTTATACGTTATACGTTATACGTTATACGTTATACGTTATACGTTATACGTTATACGTTATTCGTTATACGTTATGCGTTATACGTTATACGTTATACGTTATACGTTATACGTTATACGTTATACGTTATACGTTATACGTTATACGTTATACGTTATACGTTATACGTTATACGTTATACGTTATTCGTTACGCGTTATACGTTATACGTTATACGTTATGCGTTATACGTTATGCGTTATACGTTATACGTTATACGTTGTTCGTTATACGTTGAACGTTATACGTTGTACGTTATACGTTATACGTTATACGTTATACGTTATACGTTATACGTTATACGTTATACGATATACGTTATACGTTATACGTTATACGTTATACGTTATACGGTATACGTTATACGTTATACGTTATACGTTATACATTATACGTTATACGTTATACGTTATACGTTATACGTTATACGTTATTCGTTGTACGTTATACGTTATACGTTATACGTTATATGTTATACGTTACTCGTTATACGTAATATGTAATACGTTTTACGTTATAAGTTATACGTTATACGTTATACGTTATACGTTATACGTTATACGTTATACGTTATACGTTATAGGATATACGTTATACGTGATACGTTGTACGTTATACGTTATACGTTGTACGTTATACGTTATACGTTATACGTTATACGTTATACGCTATACGTTATACGTAATACGTTATACGTTATACGTTATACGTTACACGTTATACGTTATACGTTATACGTTATACGTTGTACGTTATACGTTGTACGTGATACGTTACACGTTATACGTTATACGTTATACGTTATACGTTATACGTTATACGTTATACGTTATACGTTATACGTTATACGTCATACGTTATACGTTTTACGTTATACGTTATACGTTATACGTTATACATTATACGTTATACGTTATACGTTATACGTTATACGTTATACGTTATTCGTTGTACGTTATACGTAATACGTTATACGTTATATGTTATACGTTACTCGTTATACGTAATATGTAATACGTTTTACGTTATAAGTTATACGTTATACGTTATACGTTATACGTTATACGTTATACGTTATACGTTATACGTTATACGTTATACGTTATACGTTATACATTATGCGTTATACGCTATACGTAATGCGTTATAGGTCATACCTTATACGTGATACGTCATACGTCATACGTTATACGTGATACGTTATACGTTATACGTCATACGTTATACGTTATACGTTATACGTTATACGTTATACGTTATACGTTATACGTTATACGTTATACGTTATACGTTATACGTTATACGTCATACGTTATACGTTTTACGTTATACGTTATACGTTATACGTTATACATTATACGTTATACGTTATACGTTATACGTAATACGTTATACGTTATTCGTTGTACGTTATACGTTATACGTTATACGTTATATGTTATACGTTACTCGTTATACGTAATATGTAATACGTTTTACGTTATAAGTTATACGTTATACGTTATACGTTATACGTTATACGTTATACGTTATACGTTATACGTTATACGTTATACGTTATACGTTATACGTTATACGTTATACGTTATACGTTATACGTTATACGTTATACGTTATACGTTATACGTTATACGTTATACGTTATACGTTATACGGTATACGTTATACGTTATGCGTTATACGTTATACGTTATACGTTATACGTTATACGTTTGACGTTATACGTTATACGGTATACGTTATGCGTTATACGATATACGTTATGCGTTATAGGATATACGTTATGCGTTATAGGATATACGTTATACGTGATACGTTGTACGTTATACGTTATACGTTGTACGTTATACGTTATACGTTATACGTTATACGTTATACGCTATACGTTATACGTAATACGTTATACGTTATACGTTATACGTTACACGTTATACGTTATACGTTATACGTTATACGTTGTACGTTATACGTTGTACGTGATACGTTACACGTTATACGTTATACGTTATACGTTATACGTTATACGTTATACGTTATACGTTATACGTTATACGTTATACGTCATACGTTATACGTTTTACGTTATACGTTATACGTTATACGTTATACGTTATACGTTATACGTTATTCGTTACGCGTTATACGTTATACGTTATACGTTATGCGTTATACGTTATGCGTTATACGTTATACGTTATACGTTGTTCGTTATACGTTGAACGTTATACGTTGTACGTTATACGTTATACGTTATACGTTATAAGTTATACGTTATACGTTATACGTTATACGTTATACGTTATACGTTATACGTTATACGTTATAGGATATACGTTATACGTGATACGTTGTACGTTATACGTTATACGTTGTACGTTATACGTTATACGTTATACGTTATACGTTATACGCTATACGTTATACGTAATACGTTATACGTTATACGTTATACGTTACACGTTATACGTTATACGTTATACGTTATACGTTGTACGTTATACGTTGTACGTGATACGTTACACGTTATACGTTATACGTTATACGTTATACGTTATACGTTATACGTTATACGTTATACGTTATACGTTATACGTCATACGTTATACGTTTTACGTTATACGTTATACGTTATACGTTATACATTATACGTTATACGTTATACGTTATACGTTATACGTTATACGTTATTCGTTGTACGTTATACGTAATACGTTATACGTTATATGTTATACGTTACTCGTTATACGTAATATGTAATACGTTTTACGTTATAAGTTATACGTTATACGTTATACGTTATACGTTATACGTTATACGTTATACGTTATACGTTATACGTTATACGTTATACGTTATACATTATGCGTTATACGCTATACGTAATGCGTTATAGGTCATACCTTATACGTGATACGTCATACGTCATACGTTATACGTGATACGTTATACGTTATACGTCATACGTTATACGTTATACGTTATACGTTATACGTTATACGTTATACGTTATACGTTATACGTTATACGTTATACGTTATACGTTATACGTCATACGTTATACGTTTTACGTTATACGTTATACGTTATACGTTATACATTATACGTTATACGTTATACGTTATACGTAATACGTTATACGTTATTCGTTGTACGTTATACGTTATACGTTATACGTTATACGCTATACGTTATACGTAATACGTTATACGTTATACGTTATACGTTACACGTTATACGTTATACGTTATACGTTATACGTTGTACGTTATACGTTGTACGTGATACGTTACACGTTATACGTTATACGTTATACGTTATACGTTATACGTTATACGTTATACGTCATACGTTATACGTTATACGTTATACGTTATACGTTATACGTTATACGTTATACGTTATACGTTACACGTTATACGTTATACGTTATACGTTATACGTTGTACGTTATACGATGTACGTGATACGTTACACGTTATACGTTATACGTTATACGTTATACGTTATACGTTATACGTTATACGTTATACGTTATACGTTATACGTCATACGTTATACGTTTTACGTTATACGTTATACGTTATACGTTATACATTATACGTTATACGTTATACATTATACGTTATACGTTATACGTTATTCGTTGTACGTTATACGTTATACGTTATACGTTATATGTTATACGTTACTCGTTATACGTAATATGTAATACGTTTTACGTTATAAGTTATACGTTATACGTTATACGTTATACGTTATACGTTATACGTTATACGTTATACGTTATACGTTATACGTTATACGTTATACGTTATACGTTATACATTATGCGTTATACGCTATACGTAATGCGTTATAGGTCATACCTTATACGTGATACGTCATACGTTATACGTTATACGTGATACGTTATACGTTATACGTTATACGTTATACGTTATACGTTATACGTTATACGTTATACGTTATACGTTATGCGTTATACGTTATGCGTTATACGTTATACGTTATACGTTATACGTTATACGTTATACGTTATACGTTATACGTTATACGTTATTCGTTATACGTTATACGTAATACGTTATACGTTATACGTTATACGTTATACGTTATACGTTATACGTTATACGTCATACGTTATACGTTATACGTTATACGTTATACGTTATACGTTATACGTTATACGTTATACGTTATACGCTATACGTTATTCGTTATACGTTATACGTTATACGTTATACGTTATACGTTATACGTTACTCGTTATACGTAATATGTAATACGTTTTACGTTATAAGTTATACGTTATACGTTATACGTTATACGTTATACGTTATACGTTATACGTTATACGTTATACGTTATACGTTATACGTTATACGGTATACGTTATGCGTTATACATTATACGATATACGTTATACGTTATACGTTATACGTTAAACGTTATACGTTATACGTTATACGTTATACGTTATACGTTATACGTTATACGTTATACGTTATACGTTATACGTTATACGTTATACGTTGTCCATTGTACATTGTACGTTATACGTTGTACGTTATACGTTATACGTTATACGCTATACGTTATACGTTATACGTTATACGTTATACGTTATACGTTATACGTTATACGTTATACGTTATACGTTATGCGTTATGCGTTATACGTTATGCGTTATGCGTTATACGTTATACGTTATACGTTATTCGTTATACGTTATACGTAATACGTTATACGTTATACGTTATACGTTATACGTTATACGTTATACGTTATACGTCATACGTTATACGTTATACGTTATACGTTATACGTTATACGTTATACGTTATACGTTATACGTTATACGTTATACGTTATACGTTATACGTTATACGTTATACGTTATACGTTATACGTTATACGTTATACGTTATACGTTATACGTTATACGTTGTTCGTTATACGTTGTACGTTATACGTTGTACGTTATACGTTATACGTTATACGTTATACGTTATACGTTATACGTTATACGTTATACGTTATACGATATACGTTATACGTTATACGTTATACGTTATACGTTATACGGTATACGTTATACGTTATACGTTATACGTTATACGTTTGACGTTATACGTTATACGGTATACGTTATACGTTATGCGTTATACGTTATACGTTATACGTTATACGTTATACGTTTGACGTTATACGTTATACGGTATACGTTATGCGTTATACGATATACGTTATGCGTTATAGGATATACGTTATGCGTTATAGGATATACGTTATACGTGATACGTTGTACGTTATACGTTATACGTTGTACGTTATACGTTATACGTTATACGTTATACGCTATACGTTATACGTAATACGTTATACGTTATACGTTATACGTTACACGTTATACGTTATACGTTATACGTTATACGTTGTACGTTATACGTTATACGTTATACGTTATACGTTATACGTTATGCGTTATACGTTATACGTTATACGTTATACGTTATACGTTATACGTTTGTCGTTATACGTTGTACGTTATACGTTATACGTTATACGTTATACGTTATACGTTATACGTTATACGTTATACGTTATACGTTATACGTTATACGTTATACGTTATACGTTATGCGTTATACGTTATGCGTTATACGTTATACGTTATACGTTATACGTTATACGTTATACGTTATACGTTATACGTTATTCGTTATACGTTATACGTAATACGTTATACGTTATACGTTATACGTTATACGTTATACGTTATACGTTATACGTCATACGTTATACGTTATACGTTATACGTTATACGTTATACGTTACTCGTTATACGTAATATGTAATACGTTTTACGTTATAAGTTATACGTTATACGTTATACGTTATACGTTATACGTTATACGTTATACGGTATACGTTATGCGTTATACATTATACGATATACGTTATACGTTATACGTTATACGTTAAACGTTATACGTTATACGTTATACGTTAAACGTTATACGTTATACGTTATACGTTATACGTTATACGTTATACGTTATACGTTATACGTTATACGTTATACGTTGTACGTTATACATTGTACGTTATACGTTGTACGTTATACGTTGTACGTTATACGTTATACGTTATACGTTATACGTTATACGTTATACGTTATACGTTATACGTTATACGTTATACGTTATACGTTATACGTTATACGTTATACGTTATACGTTATACGTTATGCGTTATACGTTATGCGTTATACGTTATACGTTATACGTTATACGTTATACGTTATACGTTTGTCGTTATACGTTATACGTTATACGTTATACGTTATACGTTATACGTTATACGTTATACGTTATGCGTTATACGTTATACGTTATACGTTATACGTTATACGTTATACGTTATTCGTTACGCGTTATACGTTATACGTTATACGTTATACGTTATGCGTTATACGTTATGCGTTATACGTTATACGTTATACGTTATACGTTATACGTTATACGTTATACGTTATACGTTATTCGTTATACGTTATACGTAATACGTTATACGTTATACGTTATACGTTATACGTTATACGTTATACGTTATACGTCATACGTTATACGTTATACGTTATACGTTATACGTTATACGTTATACGTTATACGTTATACGTTATACGCTATACGTTATTCGTTATACGTTATACGTTATACGTTATACGTTATACGTTATACGTTACTCGTTATACGTAATATGTAATACGTTTTACGTTATAAGTTATACGTTATACGTTATACGTTATTCGTTATACGTTATACGTTATACGTTATACGTTATACGTTATACGGTATACGTTATGCGTTATACATTATACGATATACGTTATACGTTATACGTTATACGTTAAACGTTATACGTTATACGTTATACGTTAAACGTTATACGTTATACGTTATACGTTATACGTTATACGTTATACGTTATACGTTATACGTTATACGTTATACGTTATACGTTGTACGTTATACATTGTACGTTATACGTTGTACGTTATACGTTGTACGTTATACGTTATACGTTATACGTTATACGTTATACGTTATACGTTATACGTTATACGTTATACGCTATACGTTATACGTTATACGTTATACGTTATACGTTATACGTTATACGTTATACGTTATACGTTATAAGTTATGCGTTATACGTTATACGTTCTACGTTATACGTTGCTCGTTATACGTTGTACGTTATACGTTGTACGTTATACGTTGTTCGTTATACGTTGTACGTTATACGTTGTACGTTATACGTTGTACGTTATACGTTATACGTTATACGTTATACGTTATACGTTATACGTTATACGTTATACGTTATACGTTATACGTTATACGCTATACGTTATACGGTATACGTTATACGTTATACGTTATACGTTATACGTTATACGTTATACGTTATACGTTATACGTTATACGTTATACGTTATACGTTATACGTTATACGTTATACGTTATACGTTATACGTTATACGTTATACGTTATACGTTATACGTTATACGTTATACGTTATACGTTATACGTTATACGTTATACGTTATACGTTGTTCGTTATACGTTGTACGTTATACGTTGTACGTTATACGTTATACGTTATACGTTATACGTTATACGTTATACGTTATACGTTATACGTTATACGATATACGTTATACGTTATACGTTATACGTTATACGTCATACGGTATACGTTATACGTTATACGTTATACGTTATACGTTATACGTTGTACGTTATGCGTTATACGTTATACGTTATACGTTATACGTTATACGTTATACGTTTGTCGTTATACGTTGTACGTTATACGTTATACTTTATACGTTATACGTTATACGTTATACGTTATACGTTATACGTTATACGTTATACGTTATACGTTATACGTTGTACGTTATACGTTGTACGTTATACGTTATACGTTATACGTTATACGTTATACGTTATACGTTATACGTTATACGTTATACGTTTGACGTTATACGTTATACGGTATACGTTATGCGTTATACGATATACGTTATGCGTTATAGGATATACGTTATGCGTTATAGGATATACGTTATACGTGATACGTTGTACGTTATACGTTATACGTTGTACGTTATACGTTATACGTTATACGTTATACGCTATACGTTATACGTAATACGTTATACGTTATACGTTATACGTTACACGTTATACGTTATACGTTATACGTTATACGTTGTACGTTATACGTTGTACGTGATACGTTACACGTTATACGTTATACGTTACACGTTATACGTTATACGTTATACGTTATACGTTATACGTTATACGTTATACGTCATACGTTATACGTTTTACGTTATACGTTATACGTTATACGTTATACATTATACGTTATACGTTATACGTTATACGTTATACGTTATACGTTATTCGTTGTACGTTATACGTTATACGTTATACGTTATACGTTATATGTTATACGTTACTCGTTATACGTAATATGTAATACGTTTTACGTTATAAGTTATACGTTATACGTTATACGTTATACGTTATACGTTATACGTTATACGTTATACGTTATACGTTATACGTTATACGTTATACATTATGCGTTATACGCTATACGTAATGCGTTATAGGTCATACCTTATACGTGATACGTCATACGTTATACGTTATACGTGATACGTTATACGTTATACGTTATACGTTATACGTTATACGTTATACGTTGTGCGTTATACGTTAAACGTTAGACGTTATATGTTATACGTTATACGTTGTACGTTATACGTTATACGTTATAAGTTATACGTTATACGTTATACGTTATACGTTATACGTTATACGTTATACGTTATACGTTATACGTTATACGTTATACGTTATACGTTATACGTTATACGTTATACGTTATACGTTATACGTTATACGTTATACGTTATACGTTATACGTTATACGTTATACGTTATACGTTATACGTTATACGTTATACGTTATACGTTATACGTTATACATTATGCGTTATACGCTATACGTAATGCGTTATAGGTCATACCTTATACGTGATACGTCATACGTTATACGTTATACGTGATACGTTATACGTTATACGTTATACGTTATACGTTATACGTTATACGTTGTGCGTTATACGTTAAACGTTAGACGTTATATGTTATACGTTATACGTTGTACGTTATACGTTATACGTTATAAGTTATACGTTATACGTTATACGTTATACGTTATACGTTATACGTTATACGTTATACGTTATACGTTATACGTTATACGTTATACGTTATACGTTATACGTTATACGTTATACGTAATACGTTATACGTTATTCGTTATACGTTATACGTAATACGTTATACGTTATACGTTATACGTTATACGTTATACGTTATACGTTATACGTCATACGTTATACGTTATACGTTATACGTTATACGTTATACGTTATACGTTATACGTTATACGTTATACGTTATACGCTATACGTTATTCGTTATACGTTATACGTTATACGTTATACGTTATACGTTATACGTTACTCGTTATACGTAATATGTAATACGTTTTACGTTATAAGTTATACGTTATACGTTATACGTTATACGTTATACGTTATACGTTATACGTTATACGTTATACGTTATACGTTATACGTTATACGTTATACGGTATACGTTATGCGTTATACATTATACGATATACGTTATACGTTATACGTTATACGTTATACGTTAAACGTTATACGTTATACGTTATACGTTATACGTTATACGTTATACGTTATACGTTATACGTTATACGTTATACGTTGTACGTTATACATTGTACGTTATACGTTGTACGTTATACGTTGTACGTTATACGTTATACGTTATACGTTATACGTTATACGTTATACGTAATACGTTATACGTTATACGTTATACGTTATACGTTATACGTTATACGTTATACGTTATACGTTATACGTTATACGTTATACGTTATACGTTATACGTTATACGTTATACGTTATACGTTATACGTTATACGTTATACGTTATACGTTATACGTTATGCGTTATACGTTATACGTTATACGTTATACGTTATACGTTTGTCGTTATACGTTGTACGTTATACGTTGTACGTTATACGTTATACGTTATACGTTATACGTTATACGTTATACGTTATACGTTATACGTTATACGTTATACGTTATACGTTATGCGTTATACGTTATGCGTTATACGTTATGCGTTATACGTTATACGTTATACGTTATACGTTATACGTTATACGTTATACGTTATACGTTATACGTTATTCGTTATACGTTATACGTAATACGTTATACGTTATACGTTATACGTTATACGTTATACGTTATACGTTATACGTCATACGTTATACGTTATACGTTATACGTTATACGTTATACGTTATACGTTATACGTTATACGTTATACGCTATACGTTATTCGTTATACGTTATACGTTATACGTTATACGTTATACGTTATACGTTACTCGTTATACGTAATATGTAATACGTTTTACGTTATAAGTTATACGTTATACGTTATACGTTATACGTTATACGTTATACGTTATACGTTATACGTTATACGTTATACGTTATACGTTATACGGTATACGTTATGCGTTATACATTATACGATATACGTTATACGTTATACGTTATACGTTAAACGTTATACGTTATACGTTATACGTTATACGTTATACGTTATACGTTATACGTTATACGTTATACGTTATACGTTATACGTTGTACGTTATACATTGTACGTTATACGTTGTACGTTATACGTTATACGTTATACGCTATACGTTATACGTTATACGTTATACGTTATACGTTATACGTTATACGTTATACGTTATACGTTATACGTTATACGTTATGCGTTATACGTTATGCGTTATGCGTTATACGTTATACGTTATACGTTATTCGTTATACGTTATACGTAATACGTTATACGTTATACGTTATACGTTATACGTTATACGTTATACGTTATACGTCATACGTTATACGTTATACGTTATACGTTATACGTTATACGTTATACGTTATACGTTATACGTTATACGTTATACGTTATACGTTATACGTTATACGTTATACGTTATACGTTATACGTTATACGTTATACGTTATACGTTATACGTTATACGTTATACGTTATACGTTATACGTTGTTCGTTATACGTTGTACGTTATACGTTGTACGTTATACGTTATACGTTATACGTTATACGTTATACGTTATACGTTATACGTTATACGTTATACGATATACGTTATACGTTATACGTTATACGTTATACGTTATACGGTATACGTTATACGTTATACGTTATACGTTATACGTTTGACGTTATACGTTATACGGTATACGTTATACGTTATGCGTTATACGTTATACGTTATACGTTATACGTTATACGTTTGACGTTATACGTTATACGGTATACGTTATGCGTTATACGATATACGTTATGCGTTATAGGATATACGTTATGCGTTATAGGATATACGTTATACGTGATACGTTGTACGTTATACGTTATACGTTGTACGTTATACGTTATACGTTATACGTTATACGCTATACGTTATACGTAATACGTTATACGTTATACGTAATACGTTACACGTTATACGTTATACGTTATACGTTATACGTTGTACGTTATACGTTATACGTTATACGTTATACGTTATACGTTATGCGTTATACGTTATACGTTATACGTTATACGTTATACGTTATACGTTTGTCGTTATACGTTGTACGTTATACGTTATACGTTATACGTTATACGTTATACGTTATACGTTATACGTTATACGTTATACGTTATACGTTATACGTTATACGTTATACGTTATGCGTTATACGTTATGCGTTATACGTTATACGTTATACGTTATACGTTATACGTTATACGTTATACGTTATACGTTATTCGTTATACGTTATACGTAATACGTTATACGTTATACGTTATACGTTATACGTTATACGTTATACGTTATACGTCATACGTTATACGTTATACGTTATACGTTATACGTTATACGTTACTCGTTATACGTAATATGTAATACGTTTTACGTTATAAGTTATACGTTATACGTTATACGTTATACGTTATACGTTATACGTTATACGGTATACGTTATGCGTTATACATTATACGATATACGTTATACGTTATACGTTATACGTTAAACGTTATACGTTATACGTTATACGTTAAACGTTATACGTTATACGTTATACGTTATACGTTATACGTTATACGTTATACGTTATACGTTATACGTTATACGTTATACGTTGTACGTTATACATTGTACGTTATACGTTGTACGTTATACGTTGTACGTTATACGTTATACGTTATACGTTATACGTTATACGTTATACGTTATACGTTATACGTTATACGTTATACGTTATACGTTATACGTTATACGTTATACGTTATACGTTATACGTTATGCGTTATACGTTATGCGTTATACGTTATACGTTATACGTTATACGTTATACGTTATACGTTTGTCGTTATACGTTATACGTTATACGTTATACGTTATACGTTATACGTTATACGTTATACGTTATACGTTATACGTTATACGTTATACGTTATACGTTATACGTTATACGTTATTCGTTACGCGTTATACGTTATACGTTATACGTTATACGTTATGCGTTATACGTTATGCGTTATACGTTATACGTTATACGTTATACGTTATACGTTATACGTTATACGTTATACGTTATTCGTTATACGTTATACGTAATACGTTATACGTTATACGTTATACGTTATACGTTATACGTTATACGTTATACGTCATACGTTATACGTTATACGTTATACGTTATACGTTATACGTTATACGTTATACGTTATACGTTATACGCTATACGTTATTCGTTATACGTTATACGTTATACGTTATACGTTATACGTTATACGTTACTCGTTATACGTAATATGTAATACGTTTTACGTTATAAGTTATACGTTATACGTTATACGTTATTCGTTATACGTTATACGTTATACGTTATACGTTATACGTTATACGGTATACGTTATGCGTTATACATTATACGATATACGTTATACGTTATACGTTATACGTTAAACGTTATACGTTATACGTTATACGTTAAACGTTATACGTTATACGTTATACGTTATACGTTATACGTTATACGTTATACGTTATACGTTATACGTTATACGTTATACGTTGTACGTTATACATTGTACGTTATACGTTGTACGTTATACGTTGTACGTTATACGTTATACGTTATACGTTATACGTTATACGTTATACGTTATACGTTATACGTTATACGCTATACGTTATACGTTATACGTTATACGTTATACGTTATACGTTATACGTTATACGTTATACGTTATACGTTATAAGTTATGCGTTATACGTTATACGTTCTACGTTATACGTTGTTCGTTATACGTTGTACGTTATACGTTGTACGTTATACGTTGTTCGTTATACGTTGTACGTTATACGTTGTACGTTATACGTTGTACGTTATACGTTATACGTTATACGTTATACGTTATACGTTATACGTTATACGTTATACGTTATACGTTATACGTTATACGCTATACGTTATACGGTATACGTTATACGTTATACGTTATACGTTATACGTTATACGTTATACGTTATACGTTATACGTTATACGTTATACGTTATACGTTATACGTTATACGTTATACGTTATACGTTATACGTTATACGTTATACGTTATACGTTATACGTTATACGTTATACGTTATACGTTACACGTTATACGTTATACGTTATACGTTGTTCGTTATACGTTGTACGTTATACGTTGTACGTTATACGTTATACGTTATACGTTATACGTTATACGTTATACGTTATACGTTATACGTTATACGATATACGTTATACGTTATACGTTATACGTTATACGTTATACGTTATACGTTATACGTTATACGTTATACGTTATGCGTTATACGTTATACGTTATACGTTATACGTTATACGTTATACGTTATTCGTTACGCGTTATACGTTATACGTTATACGTTATACGTTATGCGTTATACGTTATGCGTTATACGTTATACGTTATACGTTATACGTTATACGTTATACGTTATACGTTATACGTTATTCGTTATACGTTATACGTAATACGTTATACGTTATACGTTATACGTTATACGTTATACGTTATACGTTATACGTCATACGTTATACGTTATACGTTATACGTTATACGTTATACGTTATACGTTATACGTTATACGTTATACGCTATACGTTATTCGTTATACGTTATACGTTATACGTTATACGTTATACGTTATACGTTACTCGTTATACGTAATATGTAATACGTTTTACGTTATAAGTTATACGTTATACGTTATACGTTATTCGTTATACGTTATACGTTATACGTTATACGTTATACGTTATACGGTATACGTTATGCGTTATACATTATACGATATACGTTATACGTTATACGTTATACGTTAAACGTTATACGTTATACGTTATACGTTAAACGTTATACGTTATACGTTATACGTTATACGTTATACGTTATACGTTATACGTTATACGTTATACGTTATACGTTATACGTTGTACGTTATACATTGTACGTTATACGTTGTACGTTATACGTTGTACGTTATACGTTATACGTTATACGTTATACGTTATACGTTATACGTTATACGTTATACGTTATACGCTATACGTTATACGTTATACGTTATACGTTATACGTTATACGTTATACGTTATACGTTATACGTTATACGTTATAAGTTATGCGTTATACGTTATACGTTCTACGTTATACGTTGCTCGTTATACGTTGTACGTTATACGTTGTACGTTATACGTTGTTCGTTATACGTTGTACGTTATACGTTGTACGTTATACGTTGTACGTTATACGTTATACGTTATACGTTATACGTTATACGTTATACGTTATACGTTATACGTTATACGTTATACGTTATACGCTATACGTTATACGGTATACGTTATACGTTATACGTTATACGTTATACGTTATACGTTATACGTTATACGTTATACGTTATACGTTATACGTTATACGTTATACGTTATACGTTATACGTTATACGTTATACGTTATACGTTATACGTTATACGTTATACGTTATACGTTATACGTTATACGTTATACGTTATACGTTATACGTTATACGTTGTTCGTTATACGTTGTACGTTATACGTTGTACGTTATACGTTATACGTTATACGTTATACGTTATACGTTATACGTTATACGTTATACGTTATACGATATACGTTATACGTTATACGTTATACGTTATACGTCATACGGTATACGTTATACGTTATACGTTATACGTTATACGTTATACGTTGTACGTTATGCGTTATACGTTATACGTTATACGTTATACGTTATACGTTATACGTTTGTCGTTATACGTTGTACGTTATACGTTATACTTTATACGTTATACGTTATACGTTATACGTTATACGTTATACGTTATACGTTATACGTTATACGTTATACGTTGTACGTTATACGTTGTACGTTATACGTTATACGTTATACGTTATACGTTATACGTTATACGTTATACGTTATACGTTATACGTTTGACGTTATACGTTATACGGTATACGTTATGCGTTATACGATATACGTTATGCGTTATAGGATATACGTTATGCGTTATACGATATACGTTATGCGTTATAGGATATACGTTATGCGTTATAGGATATACGTTATACGTGATACGTTGTACGTTATACGTTATACGTTGTACGTTATACGTTATACGTTATACGTTATACGCTATACGTTATACGTAATACGTTATACGTTATACGTTATACGTTACACGTTATACGTTATACGTTATACGTTATACGTTGTACGTTATACGTTGTACGTGATACGTTACACGTTATACGTTATACGTTACACGTTATACGTTATACGTTATACGTTATACGTTATACGTTATACGTTATACGTCATACGTTATACGTTTTACGTTATACGTTATACGTTATACGTTATACATTATACGTTATACGTTATACGTTATACGTTATACGTTATACGTTATTCGTTGTACGTTATACGTTATACGTTATACGTTATACGTTATATGTTATACGTTACTCGTTATACGTAATATGTAATACGTTTTACGTTATAAGTTATACGTTATACGTTATACGTTATACGTTATACGTTATACGTTATACGTTATACGTTATACGTTATACGTTATACGTTATACATTATGCGTTATACGCTATACGTAATGCGTTATAGGTCATACCTTATACGTGATACGTCATACGTTATACGTTATACGTGATACGTTATACGTTATACGTTATACGTTATACGTTATACGTTATACGTTGTGCGTTATACGTTAAACGTTAGACGTTATATGTTATACGTTATACGTTGTACGTTATACGTTATACGTTATAAGTTATACGTTATACGTTATACGTTATACGTTATACGTTATACGTTATACGTTATACGTTATACGTTATACGTTATACGTTATACGTTATACGTTATACGTTATACGTTATACGTTATACGTTATACGTTATACGTTATACGTTATACGTTATACGTTATACGTTATACGTTATACGTTATACGTTATACGTTATACGTTATACATTATGCGTTATACGCTATACGTAATGCGTTATAGGTCATACCTTATACGTGATACGTCATACGTTATACGTTATACGTGATACGTTATACGTTATACGTTATACGTTATACGTTATACGTTATACGTTGTGCGTTATACGTTAAACGTTAGACGTTATATGTTATACGTTATACGTTGTACGTTATACGTTATACGTTATAAGTTATACGTTATACGTTATACGTTATACGTTATACGTTATACGTTATACGTTATACGTTATACGTTATACGTTATACGTTATACGTTATACGTTATACGTTATACGTTATACGTAATACGTTATACGTTATTCGTTATACGTTATACGTAATACGTTATACGTTATACGTTATACGTTATACGTTATACGTTATACGTTATACGTCATACGTTATACGTTATACGTTATACGTTATACGTTATACGTTATACGTTATACGTTATACGTTATACGTTATACGCTATACGTTATTCGTTATACGTTATACGTTATACGTTATACGTTATACGTTATACGTTACTCGTTATACGTAATATGTAATACGTTTTACGTTATAAGTTATACGTTATACGTTATACGTTATACGTTATACGTTATACGTTATACGTTATACGTTATACGTTATACGTTATACGTTATACGTTATACGGTATACGTTATGCGTTATACATTATACGATATACGTTATACGTTATACGTTATACGTTATACGTTAAACGTTATACGTTATACGTTATACGTTATACGTTATACGTTATACGTTATACGTTATACGTTATACGTTATACGTTGTACGTTATACATTGTACGTTATACGTTGTACGTTATACGTTGTACGTTATACGTTATACGTTATACGTTATACGTTATACGTTATACGTAATACGTTATACGTTATACGTTATACGTTATACGTTATACGTTATACGTTATACGTTATACGTTATACGTTATACGTTATACGTTATACGTTATACGTTATACGTTATACGTTATACGTTATACGTTATACGTTATACGTTATACGTTATACGTTATGCGTTATACGTTATACGTTATACGTTATACGTTATACGTTTGTCGTTATACGTTGTACGTTATACGTTGTACGTTATACGTTATACGTTATACGTTATACGTTATACGTTATACGTTATACGTTATACGTTATACGTTATACGTTATACGTTATGCGTTATACGTTATGCGTTATACGTTATGCGTTATACGTTATACGTTATACGTTATACGTTATACGTTATACGTTATACGTTATACGTTATACGTTATTCGTTATACGTTATACGTAATACGTTATACGTTATACGTTATACGTTATACGTTATACGTTATACGTTATACGTCATACGTTATACGTTATACGTTATACGTTATACGTTATACGTTATACGTTATACGTTATACGTTATACGCTATACGTTATTCGTTATACGTTATACGTTATACGTTATACGTTATACGTTATACGTTACTCGTTATACGTAATATGTAATACGTTTTACGTTATAAGTTATACGTTATACGTTATACGTTATACGTTATACGTTATACGTTATACGTTATACGTTATACGTTATACGTTATACGTTATACGGTATACGTTATGCGTTATACATTATACGATATACGTTATACGTTATACGTTATACGTTAAACGTTATACGTTATACGTTATACGTTATACGTTATACGTTATACGTTATACGTTATACGTTATACGTTATACGTTATACGTTGTACGTTATACATTGTACGTTATACGTTGTACGTTATACGTTATACGTTATACGCTATACGTTATACGTTATACGTTATACGTTATACGTTATACGTTATACGTTATACGTTATACGTTATACGTTATACGTTATGCGTTATACGTTATGCGTTATGCGTTATACGTTATACGTTATACGTTATTCGTTATACGTTATACGTAATACGTTATACGTTATACGTTATACGTTATACGTTATACGTTATACGTTATACGTCATACGTTATACGTTATACGTTATACGTTATACGTTATACGTTATACGTTATACGTTATACGTTATACGTTATACGTTATACGTTATACGTTATACGTTATACGTTATACGTTATACGTTATACGTTATACGTTATACGTTATACGTTATACGTTATACGTTATACGTTATACGTTGTTCGTTATACGTTGTACGTTATACGTTGTACGTTATACGTTATACGTTATACGTTATACGTTATACGTTATACGTTATACGTTATACGTTATACGATATACGTTATACGTTATACGTTATACGTTATACGTTATACGGTATACGTTATACGTTATACGTTATACGTTATACGTTTGACGTTATACGTTATACGGTATACGTTATACGTTATGCGTTATACGTTATACGTTATACGTTATACGTTATACGTTTGACGTTATACGTTATACGGTATACGTTATGCGTTATACGATATACGTTATGCGTTATAGGATATACGTTATGCGTTATAGGATATACGTTATACGTGATACGTTGTACGTTATACGTTATACGTTGTACGTTATACGTTATACGTTATACGTTATACGCTATACGTTATACGTAATACGTTATACGTTATACGTAATACGTTACACGTTATACGTTATACGTTATACGTTATACGTTGTACGTTATACGTTATACGTTATACGTTATACGTTATACGTTATGCGTTATACGTTATACGTTATACGTTATACGTTATACGTTATACGTTTGTCGTTATACGTTGTACGTTATACGTTATACGTTATACGTTATACGTTATACGTTATACGTTATACGTTATACGTTATACGTTATACGTTATACGTTATACGTTATACGTTATGCGTTATACGTTATGCGTTATACGTTATACGTTATACGTTATACGTTATACGTTATACGTTATACGTTATACGTTATTCGTTATACGTTATACGTAATACGTTATACGTTATACGTTATACGTTATACGTTATACGTCATACGTTATACGTTATACGTTATACGTTATACGTTATACGTTACTCGTTATACGTAATATGTAATACGTTTTACGTTATAAGTTATACGTTATACGTTATACGTTATACGTTATACGTTATACGTTATACGGTATACGTTATGCGTTATACATTATACGATATACGTTATACGTTATACGTTATACGTTAAACGTTATACGTTATACGTTATACGTTAAACGTTATACGTTATACGTTATACGTTATACGTTATACGTTATACGTTATACGTTATACGTTATACGTTATACGTTGTACGTTATACATTGTACGTTATACGTTGTACGTTATACGTTGTACGTTATACGTTATACGTTATACGTTATACGTTATACGTTATACGTTATACGTTATACGTTATACGTTATACGTTATACGTTATACGTTATACGTTATACGTTATACGTTATACGTTATGCGTTATACGTTATGCGTTATACGTTATACGTTATACGTTATACGTTATACGTTATACGTTTGTCGTTATACGTTATACGTTATACGTTATACGTTATACGTTATACGTTATACGTTATACGTTATACGTTATACGTTATACGTTATACGTTATACGTTATACGTTATACGTTATTCGTTACGCGTTATACGTTATACGTTATACGTTATACGTTATGCGTTATACGTTATGCGTTATACGTTATACGTTATACGTTATACGTTATACGTTATACGTTATACGTTATACGTTATTCGTTATACGTTATACGTAATACGTTATACGTTATACGTTATACGTTATACGTTATACGTTATACGTTATACGTCATACGTTATACGTTATACGTTATACGTTATACGTTATACGTTATACGTTATACGTTATACGTTATACGCTATACGTTATTCGTTATACGTTATACGTTATACGTTATACGTTATACGTTATACGTTACTCGTTATACGTAATATGTAATACGTTTTACGTTATAAGTTATACGTTATACGTTATACGTTATTCGTTATACGTTATACGTTATACGTTATACGTTATACGTTATACGGTATACGTTATGCGTTATACATTATACGATATACGTTATACGTTATACGTTATACGTTAAACGTTATACGTTATACGTTATACGTTAAACGTTATACGTTATACGTTATACGTTATACGTTATACGTTATACGTTATACGTTATACGTTATACGTTATACGTTATACGTTGTACGTTATACATTGTACGTTATACGTTGTACGTTATACGTTGTACGTTATACGTTATACGTTATACGTTATACGTTATACGTTATACGTTATACGTTATACGTTATACGCTATACGTTATACGTTATACGTTATACGTTATACGTTATACGTTATACGTTATACGTTATACGTTATACGTTATAAGTTATGCGTTATACGTTATACGTTCTACGTTATACGTTGTTCGTTATACGTTGTACGTTATACGTTGTACGTTATACGTTGTTCGTTATACGTTGTACGTTATACGTTGTACGTTATACGTTGTACGTTATACGTTATACGTTATACGTTATACGTTATACGTTATACGTTATACGTTATACGTTATACGTTATACGTTATACGCTATACGTTATACGGTATACGTTATACGTTATACGTTATACGTTATACGTTATACGTTATACGTTATACGTTATACGTTATACGTTATACGTTATACGTTATACGTTATACGTTATACGTTATACGTTATACGTTATACGTTATACGTTATACGTTATACGTTATACGTTATACGTTATACGTTACACGTTATACGTTATACGTTATACGTTGTTCGTTATACGTTGTACGTTATACGTTGTACGTTATACGTTATACGTTATACGTTATACGTTATACGTTATACGTTATACGTTATACGTTATACGATATACGTTATACGTTATACGTTATACGTTATACGTCATACGGTATACGTTATACGTTATACGTTATACGTTATACGTTATACGTTGTACGTTATGCGTTATACGTTATACGTTATACGTTATACGTTATACGTTATACGTTTGTCGTTATACGTTGTACGTTATACGTTATACTTTATACGTTATACGTTATACGTTATACGTTATACGTTATACGTTATACGTTATACGTTATACGTTATACGTTGTACGTTATACGTTGTACGTTATACGTTATACGTTATACGTTATACGTTATACGTTATACGTTATACGTTATACGTTATACGTTATACGTTTCACGTTATACGTTATACGGTATACGTTATGCGTTATACGATATACGTTATGCGTTATAGGATATACGTTATGCGTTATAGGATATACGTTATACGTGATACGTGTACGTTATACGTTATACGTTGTACGTTATACGTTATACGTTATACGTTATACGCTATACGTTATACGTAATACGTTATACGTTATACGTTATACGTTACACGTTATACGTTATACGTTATACGTTATACGTTGTACGTTATACGTTGTACGTGATACGTTACACGTTATACGTTATACGTTACACGTTATACGTTATACGTTATACGTTATACGTTATACGTTATACGTTATACGTCATACGTTATACGTTTTACGTTATACGTTATACGTTATACGTTATACATTATACGTTATACGTTATACGTTATACGTTATACGTTATACGTTA